>NW_027442711.1:0-85401 GCF_048569485.1 Anomaloglossus baeobatrachus
TGTGTGTATATAGTGTGTAGACGGTATACGCTGTGTGTATATACTGTGTAGACGGTATAACGCTGTGTGTATATACTGTGTAGACGGTATACGCTGTGTGTATATACTGTGTAGACGGTATAACGCTGTGTGTATATACTGTGTAGACGGTATACGCTGTGTGTATATACTGTGTAGACGGTATTACGCTGTGTGTATATACTGTGTAGACGGTATACGCTGTGTGTATATACGTGTGTAGACGGTATACGCTGTGTGTATATACTGTGTAGACGGTATACGCTGTGTTGTATATACTGTGTAGACGGTATACGCTGTGTGTATATACTGTGTAGACGGTATAACGCTGTGTGTATATAGCTGTGTAGACGGTATACGCTGTGTGTATATACTGTGTAGACGGTATACGCTGTGTGTATATACTGTGTAGACGGTATACGCTGTGTGTATATACTAAGTGTAGACGGTATACGCTGTGTGTATATACTGTGTAGACGGTATACGCTGTGTGTATATACTGTGTAGACGGTATACGCTGTGTGTATATAGCTGTGTAGACGGTATACGCTGTGTGTATATACTGTGTAGACGGTATACGCTGTGTGTATATACTGTGTAGACGGTATACGCGGTGTGTATATACTGTGTAGACGGTATACGCTGTGTGTATATACTGTGTAGACGGTATACGCTGTGTGTATATACTGTGTAGACGGTATACGCTGTGTGTATATAGTGTGTAGACGGTATACGCTGTGTGTATATACTGTGTAGACGGTATACGCTGTGTGTATATACTGTGTAGACGGTATACGCGGTGTGTATATACTGTGTAGACGGTATAACGCTGTGTGTATATACTGTGTAGACGGTATAACGCTGTGTGTATATACTGTGTAGACGGTATACGCTGTGTGTATATACTGTGTAGACGGTATACGCTGTGTGTATATACTGTGTAGACGGTATACGCTGTGTGTATATACTGTGTAGACGGTATACGCTGTGTGTATATACTGTGTAGACGGTATACGCTGTGTGTATATACTGTGTAGACGGTATACGCTGTGTGTATATACTGTGTAGACGGTATACGCTGTGTGTATATACTGTGTAGACGGTATACGCTGTGTGTATATTACTGTGTAGACGGTATACGCTGTGTGTATATAGTGTGTAGACGGTATACGCTGTGTGTATATACTGTGTAGACGGTATACGCTGTGTGTATATACTTGTGTAGACGGTATACGCTGTGTGTATATACTGTGTAGACGGTATACGCTGTGTGTATATACTGTGTAGACGGTATACGCTGTGTGTATATACTGTGTAGACGGTATACGCTGTGTGTATATAGTGTGTAGACGGTATACGCTGTGTGTATATACTGTGTAGACGGTATACGCTGTGTGTATATACTGTGTAGACGGTATACGCTGTGTGTATATACTGTGTAGACGGTATACGCTGTGTGTATATACTGTGTAGACGGTATACGCTGTGTGTATATACTGTGTAGACGGTATACGCTGTGTGTATATAGTGTGTAGACGGTATACGCTGTGTGTATATACTGTGTAGACGGTATACGCTGTGTGTATATACTGTGTAGACGGTATACGCGGTGTGTATATACTGTGTAGACGGTATACGCTGTGTGTATATAGTGTGTAGACGGTATACGCTGTGTGTATATACTGTGTAGACGGTATACGCTGTGTGTATATACTGTGTAGACGGTATACGCGGTGTGTATATACTGTGTAGACGGTATACGCTGTGTGTATATACTGTGTAGACGGTATACGCTGTGTGTATATACTGTGTAGACGGTATACGCTGTGTGTATATAGTGTGTAGACGGTATACGCTGTGTGTATATACTGTGTAGACGGTATACGCTGTGTGTATATACTGTGTAGACGGTATACGCGGTGTGTATATACTGTGTAGACGGTATACGCTGTGTGTATATAGTGTGTAGACGGTATAACGCTGTGTGTATATACTGTGTAGACGGTATACGCTGTGTGTATATACTGTGTAGACGGTATACGCGGTGTGTATATACTGTGTAGACGGTATACGCTGTGTGTATATACTGTGTAGACGGTATACGCTGTGTGTATATACTGTGTAGACGGTATACGCTGTGTGTATATAGTGTGTAGACGGTATACGCTGTGTGTATATACTGTGTAGACGGTATACGCTGTGTGTATATACTGTGTAGACGGTATACGCGGTGTGTATATACTGTGTAGACGGTATACGCTGTGTGTATATAGTGTTGTAGACGGTATACGCTGTGTGTATATACTGTGTAGACGGTATACGCTGTGTGTATATAGTGTGTAGACGGTATACGCTGTGTGTATATACGTGTGTAGACGGTATACGCTGTGTGTATATACTGTGTAGACGGTATACGCTGTGTGTATATACTGTGTAGACGGTATACGCTGTGTGTATATACTGTGTAGACGGTATAACGCTGTGTGTATATACTGTGTAGACGGTATACGCTGTGTGTATATACTGTGTAGACGGTATACGCTGTGTGTATATACTGTGTAGACGGTATACGCTGTGTGTATATAGTGTGTAGACGGTATACGCTGTGTGTATATACTGTGTAGACGGTATACGCTGTGTGTATATACGTGTGTAGACGGTATACGCTGTGTGTATATACTGTGTAGACGGTATAACGCTGTGTGTATATAGTGTGTAGTATACGCTGTGTGTATATACTGTGTAGACGGTATACGCTGTGTGTATATACTGTGTAGACGGTATACGCTGTGTGTATATACTGTGTAGACGGTATACGCGGTGTGTATATAGTGTGTAGACGGTATACGCTGTGTGTATATACTGTGTAGACGGTATACGCTGTGTGTATATAGTGTGTAGACGGTATACGCTGTGTGTATATACTGTGTAGACGGTATACGCTGTGTGTATATAGTGTGTAGACGGTATACGCGGTGTGTATATACTGTGTAGACTGTATACGCTGTGTGTATATACTGTGTAGATGGTATACGCTGTGTGTATATACTGTGTAGACGGTATACGCTGTGTGTATATACTGTGTAGACGGTATACGCGGTGTGTATATAGTGTGTAGACGGTATACGCTGTGTGTATATACTGTGTAGACGGTATACGCTGTGTGTATATAGTGTGTAGACGGTATACGCTGTGTGTATATACTGTGTAGACGGTATAACGCTGTGTGTATATACTGTGTAGACGGTATACGCTGTGTGTATATACTGTGTAGACGGTATAAGCTGTGTGTATATAGTGTGTAGACGGTATACCGCTGTGTGTATATACTGTGTAGACGGTATACGCTGTGTGTATATACTGTGTAGATGGTATACGCGGTGTGTATATAGTGTGTAGACGGTATACGCTGTGTGTATATACTGTGTAGACGGTATACGCTGTGTGTATATAGTGTGTAGACGGTATACGCGGTGTGTATATACTGTGTAGACGGTATACGCTGTGTGTATATACTGTGTAGACGGTATACGCTGTAGTGTATATACTGTGTAGACGGTATACGCTGTGTGTATATACTGTGTAGACGGTATACGCTGTGTGTATATACTGTGTAGACGGTATACGCTGTGTGTATATAGTGTGTAGACGGTATAACGCTGTGTGTATATACTGTGTAGACGGTATACGCTGTGTGTATATACTGTGTAGACGGTATACGCTGTGTGTATATAGTGTGTAGACGGTATACGCTGTGTGTATATACTGTGTAGACGGTATACGCTGTGTGTATATAGTGTGTAGACGGTATACGCGGTGTGTATATACTGTGTAGACGGTATACGCTGTGTGTATATACTGTGTAGATGGTATACGCTGTGTGTATATACTGTGTAGACGGTATACGCTGTGTGTATATACTGTGTAGACGGTATACGCTGTGTGTATATAGTGTGTAGACGGTATACGCTGTGTGTATATACTGTGTAGACGGTATACGCTGTGTGTATATACTGTGTAGACGGTATACGCTGTGTGTATATAGTGTGTAGACGGTATACGCTGTGTGTATATACTGTGTAGACGGTATACGCTGTGTGTATATACTGTGTAGAAGGTATACGCGGTGTGTATATAGTGTGTAGACGGTATACGCTGTGTGTATATACTGTGTAGACGGTATACGCTGTGTGTATATAGTGTGTAGACGGTATACGCTGTGTGTATATACTGTGTAGACGGTATACGCTGTGTGTATATACTGTGTAGACGGTATACGCTGTGTGTATATACTGTGTAGACGGTATACGCTGTGTGTATATACTGTGTAGACGGTATACGCTGTGTGTATATACTGTGTAGACGGTATACGCTGTGTGTATATAGTGTGTAGACGGTATACGCTGTGTGTATATACTGTGTAGACGGTATACGCTGTGTGTATATAGTGTGTATACAGTGTAGTGTGTGTGTATATAGTGTGTAGACGGTATACGCTGTGTGTATATACTGTGTAGACGGTATACGCTGTGTGTATATACTGTGTAGACGGTATACGCTGTGTGTATATAGTGTGTAGACGGTATACGCTGTGTGTATATACTGTGTAGACGGTATACTCTGTGTGTATATACTGTGTAGACAGTATACGCTGTGTGTATATACTGTGTAGACGGTATACGCTGTGTGTATATAGTGTGTAGACGGTATACGCTGTGTGTATATACTGTGTAGACGGTATACGCTGTGTGTATATGCTGTGTAGACGTATACGCGATGTGTATATAACTGTGTAGACGGTATACGCTGTGTGTATATACTGTGTAGACGGTATACGCTGTGTGTATATAGTGTGTAGACGGTATACGCTGTGTGTATATACTGTGTAGACGGTATACGCTGTGTGTATATACTGTGTAGACGGTATACGCTGTGTGTATATACTGTGTAGACGGTATACGCTGTGTGTATATAGTGTGTAGACGGTATACGCTGTGTGTATATACTGTGTAGACGGTATACTCTGTGTGTATATACTGTGTAGACGGTATACGCGGTGTGTATATACTGTGTAGACGGTATACGCGGTGTGTATATACTGTGTAGACGGTATACGCTGTGTGTATATAGTGTGTAGACGGTATACGCTGTGTGTATATACTGTGTAGACGGTATACGCTGTGTGTATATACTGTGTAGACGGTATACGCGGTGTGTATATAGTGTGTAGACGGTATACGCTGTGTGTATATAGTGTGTAGACGGTATACGCTGTGTGTATATACTGTGTAGACGGTATACGCTGTGTGTATATAGTGTGTTAGACGGTATACGCTGTGTGTATATACTGTGTAGACGGTATACGCTGTGTGTATATACTGTGTAGACGGTATACGCGGTGTGTATATACTGTGTAGACGGTATACGCGGTGTGTATATAGTGTGTAGACGGTATACGCTGTGTGTATATACTGTGTAGACGGTATACGCTGTGTGTATATACTGTGTAGACGGTATACGCTGTGTGTATATACTGTGTAGACGGTATACGCTGTGTGTATATACTGTGTAGACGGTATACGCTGTGTGTATATACTGTGTAGACGGTATACGCGGTGTGTATATAGTGTGTAGACGGTATACGCTGTGTGTATATACTGTGTAGACGGTATACGCTGTGTGTATATACTGTGTAGATGGTATACGCTGTGACGGGGTGTACAGCAGAGCAAGGAGAGACAACAGGCCGAGGAACGATCCAACAGGTTTATTCACAAGAATACAGGAACAGCACACGACAAGTCCAAATAAAACAGATTCGGGGGCCCTTCCCGACAATCCTCGGACCCGGATTACAAAGCAATCGTCCTTACAGTAGTCCAAAGAGTTCCACACAATCCCACGGGCCGCCACACAGGCCTAGCTCCGTCCGTGTCCACAGCCACACAGGCTGGAGCTCCTGCTCCCTTCAAGTTTCAGCTCACTCTGCCTGAATCTCCCAGGTAAGCAGAGTTTACACTAGTTGGACTCTAGGCACACCTCCCCCTGGCCATTTGATGCATGAATGGACTTTAGACTGCTGGCTCTGTTCTGTTTACCAAGTTGTTGTTGGAGAAGTCCCATGCTGAGAAGAACAATATATATATGCAACCCCCACCAAATCAATGACAATAGCTACTGCTGAAGCCTGAGTGCAAGATGATACAGGCTGGGGGGAAGGTATGGTCACTTACATCCCAAGACATAGTATTACAGCAAATACAGTGAGAAGGTAAAATACATCACATGGCATCTTATACAAAAATATGGGATGGAGAAAACTACATACATCATGACAATCCCTCCCCCTCCCAACTTGTGTACGTACTAGGGACCTCTACAGGTCACTGGTTAAGTACACACAGGCAGAGCGTTACTTACATGTGGCTTCATGCAGCCACGAATTGGCATCGTAGCTCTCCTACATCATTGCCCAGGAGAACAGCTGCCGGCAGACCACCCATCACCCCAACCACACATCGCCTGACCCCAAAACCAAAGTTCAGATCCACAGTGGCTGTGGGAATAGTCCTCCATTGTCCACCAGCCAGTTCAATGACAATCCCAGGTCCTCTATGGATTGCCTCAGGCCGAACCACTCGGGGATCAGCCAGTGTGAGGAAAGCACCCGAGTCACAAAATCCAACAAGTCTCTGTCCATCCAGCACAACCTCCTGCAAGTGCTTACCTCGATGAGCAGAAGTCGTCATAACTGCGGGTCGCACCCCGTAAACTCCTGGTGGTGCAACCTGGGGGGCTGAGTCACTAGGCCAGTCCTCGCTTAGCGGTGCCACATCTTCCTCCATGGCACTGGGCTGTAAATAATTAACAATCCGATTGGGTGCAGGATCAGTCCTCATTTGAACAGCTGGGCAGGAGACTTGCCGATGCCCTGGCTGTCCACATTGATAGCATCTGAGCTGGGTCTCCCTCCATCCAAGGCGTCCTCTTGGGTAAGGGGTAGGGGAACTTGGAGGCCGGCTCCCACCTGAAGGTGCTGTAGGGGTTTGAGGATGATTCCTCCATGGGCTGACTGGGCATGAGGCCTGCAAATGCCCGGGATGCCTACAAACATAACACCTGCGCTCTGTTACTTCCTCTCCCCCGGCGTATTCCAGAAAGTGCAGTAGAAGCAACTGGAGGCACGTTCACACGGGTATCAACATGTGGTGACTTAGAGGAACGGGGAACAATGGGGACAGAATAACTGGGGGCATCCGGTGTTGTGGAGCTGTTAGGCGTCTCTCTATCCTCCAACAGAACCCTCCACTGAGGCTTGATGGTGAGCACCTCATCAGCTAGAGCAGCAGCTTGTTCCACAGTTGACGGCTTTCTCTCACGCACCCCATTCTCTGATTTCCGCAGGGCACCTGGCATAGAACTGCTCTTTCAGGATGACCTGGAGGAAGGTCTCCCAAGTTAATGCTCCCTCTCCCTCCAGCCAGCGATGGCATACTTGTTTCAGTCTGTGGGCAAACATCTTGAAAGACACTTCTCCATCACAGGCTAATGTACGGAACTTAGTCCTATAAGTATCTGGGGTCACGGCATAATGTTCCAGAATGGTCTGTTTTATCTCCCCATACTCACAATTCCACTCAGGGTCCATAGCTCTATAGGCGTCGGCAGCTCCACCCTCCAAGAGGCCCACCAGGTGTCTGACTCGCTCCCTTTCTGGGACTTCCATTAATCGGCACTGATGCTCAAAGTCCTGAAAGAAGCCCTCAATGTCACCTGCAGCTTCATTAAATGGCTTAAAGTCCTTGCGGGACACTTTGGAGAATTCCCTCATAGTTGGTGCTGTGGTTACAGTTTGTCTGGAGCCTCTAGCTGCTTCCACAGCAAATCTCCTCTCCAGCAATGCTCTCTCTTGAGCTCTGCGAATAGCCTCCCTCTTATCTTCTATGGTGGCCTCATCTCCAAGCAATGCCATTTCCTCCTCATACCACACAATCCATTGACTTTTTTGGGTATTTACCTCCAGCTCCCGTCTTTCTTCCGTTTGCTGTGAGGATCCTTCCTCCACGTCATTTTGAGAGCAGACTCCTTCTAGCGCCTCAATCAGCTGCTCCTTGGAGAGTCCTTTGAAACGAACTCCTACTTCACGGGCCTTTGATTGCAGGCTCCCCAAAGTCCAGGTCTTGTACTCTGCAGTGCTGGTTCCTGATGTTGAGCCATTGTCCTCCATTCCTTCTGCTCTGATCCCAGCGCTGCCAACCAGTTTGTGACGGGGTGTACAGCAGAGCAAGGAGAGACAACAGGCCGAGGAACGATCCAACAGGTTTATTCACAAGAATACAGGAACAGCACACGACAAGTCCAAATAAAACAGATTCGGGGGCCCTTCCCGACAATCCTCGGACCGGATTACAAAGCAATCGTCCTTACAGTAGTCCAAAGAGTTCCACACAATCCCACGGGCCGCCACACAGGCCTAGCTCCGTCCGTGTCCACAGCCACACAGGCTGGAGCTCCTGCTCCCTTCAAGTTTCAGCTCACTCTGCCTGAATCTCCCAGGTAAGCAGAGTTTACACTAGTTGGACTCTAGGCACACCTCCCCCTGGCCATTTGATGCATGAATGGACTTTAGACTGCTGGCTCTGTTCTGTTTACCAAGTTGTTGTTGGAGAAGTCCCATGCTGAGAAGAACAATATATATATGCAACCCCCACCAAATCAATGACAATAGCTACTGCTGAAGCCTGAGTGCAAGATGATACAGGCTGGGGGGAAGGTATGGTCACTTACATCCCAAGACATAGTATTACAGCAAATACAGTGAGAAGGTAAAATACATCACATGGCATCTTATACAAAAATATGGGATGGAGAAAACTACATACATCATGACATACGCGGTGTGTATATACTGTGTAGACGGTATACGCTGTGTGTATATAGTGTGTAGACGGTATACGCTGTGTGTATATACTGTGTAGACGGTATACGCTGTGTGTATATACTGTGTAGACGGTATACGCGGTGTGTATATACTGTGTAGACGGTATACGCTGTGTGTATATACTGTGTAGACGGTATACGCTGTGTGTATATACTGTGTAGACGGTATACGCTGTGTGTATATAGTGTGTAGACGGTATACGCTGTGTGTATATACTGTGTAGACGGTATACGCTGTGTGTATATACTGTGTAGACGGTATACGCGGTGTGTATATACTGTGTAGACGGTATACGCGTTGTGTATATAGTGTGTAGACGGTATACGCTGTGTGTATATACTGTGTAGACGGTATACGCTGTGTGTATATAGTGTGTAGACGGTATACGCTGTGTGTATATAGTGTGTAGACGGTATACGCTGTGTGTATATACTGTGTAGACGGTATACGCTGTGTGTATATACTGTGTAGACGGTATACGCTGTGTGTATATACTGTGTAGACGGTATACGCTGTGTGTATATACTGTGTAGACGGTATACGCTGTGTGTATATACTGTGTAGACGGTATACTCTGTGTGTATATACTGTGTAGACGGTATACGCTGTGTGTATATACTGTGTAGACGGTATACGCTGTGTGTATATACTTGTGTAGACGGTATACGCTGTGTGTATATACTGTGTAGACGGTATACGCTGTGTGTATATACTGTGTAGACGGTATACGCTGTTTGTATATACTGTGTAGACGGTATACGCGGTGTGTATATAGTGTGTAGACGGTATACGCTGTGTGTATATACTGTGTAGACGGTATACGCGGTGTGTATATAGTGTGTAGACGGTATACGCTGTGTGTATATACTGTGTAGACGGTATACGCTGTGTGTATATACTGTGTAGACGGTATACGCTGTGTGTATATACTGTGTAGACGGTATACGCGGTGTGTATATAGTGTGTAGACGGTATACGCTGTGTGTATATACTGTGTAGACGGTATACGTTGTGTGTATATAGTGTGTAGACGGTATACGCTGTGTGTATATACTGTGTAGACGGTATACGCTGTGTGTATATACTGTGTAGACGGTATACGCTGTGTGTATATAGTGTGTAGACGGTATACGCTGTGTGTATATACTGTGTAGACGGTATACGCTGTGTGTATATACTGTGTAGATGGTATACGCGGTGTGTATATACTGTGTAGACGGTATACGCTGTGTGTATATAGTGTGTAGACGGTATACGCTGTGTGTATATACTGTGTAGACGGTATACGCTGTGTGTATATACTGTGTAGACGGTATACGCGGTGTGTATATACTGTGTAGACGGTATACGCTGTGTGTATATACTGTGTAGACGGTATACGCTGTGTGTATATACTGTGTAGACGGTATACGCTGTGTGTATATAGTGTGTAGACGGTATACGCTGTGTGTATATACTGTGTAGACGGTATACGCTGTGTGTATATACTGTGTAGATGGTATACGCGGTGTGTATATACTGTGTAGACGGTATACGCTGTGTGTATATAGTGTGTAGACGGTATACGCTGTGTGTATATACTGTGTAGACGGTATACGCTGTGTGTATATACTGTGTAGACGGTATACGCGGTGTGTATATACTGTGTAGACGGTATACGCTGTGTGTATATACTGTGTAGACGGTATACGCTGTGTGTATATACTGTGTAGACGGTATACGCTGTGTGTATATAGTGTGTAGACGGTATACGCTGTGTGTATATACTGTGTAGACGGTATACGCTGTGTGTATATACTGTGTAGACGGTATACGCGGTGTGTATATACTGTGTAGACGGTATACGCGTTGTGTATATAGTGTGTAGACGGTATACGCTGTGTGTATATACTGTGTAGACGGTATACGCTGTGTGTATATAGTGTGTAGACGGTATACGCTGTGTGTATATAGTGTGTAGACGGTATACGCTGTGTGTATATACTGTGTAGATGGTATACGCGGTGTGTATATACTGTGTAGACGGTATACGCTGTGTGTATATAGTGTGTAGACGGTATACGCTGTGTGTATATACTGTGTAGACGGTATACGCTGTGTGTATATACTGTGTAGACGGTATACGCGGTGTGTATATACTGTGTAGACGGTATACGCTGTGTGTATATACTGTGTAGACGGTATACGCTGTGTGTATATACTGTGTAGACGGTATACGCTGTGTGTATATAGTGTGTAGACGGTATACGCTGTGTGTATATACTGTGTAGACGGTATACGCTGTGTGTATATACTGTGTAGATGGTATACGCGGTGTGTATATACTGTGTAGACGGTATACGCTGTGTGTATATAGTGTGTAGACGGTATACGCTGTGTGTATATACTGTGTAGACGGTATACGCTGTGTGTATATACTGTGTAGACGGTATACGCGGTGTGTATATACTGTGTAGACGGTATACGCTGTGTGTATATACTGTGTAGACGGTATACGCTGTGTGTATATACTGTGTAGACGGTATACGCTGTGTGTATATAGTGTGTAGACGGTATACGCTGTGTGTATATACTGTGTAGACGGTATACGCTGTGTGTATATACTGTGTAGACGGTATACGCGGTGTGTATATACTGTGTAGACGGTATACGCGTTGTGTATATAGTGTGTAGACGGTATACGCTGTGTGTATATACTGTGTAGACGGTATACGCTGTGTGTATATAGTGTGTAGACGGTATACGCTGTGTGTATATAGTGTGTAGACGGTATACGCTGTGTGTATATACTGTGTAGACGGTATACGCTGTGTGTATATACTGTGTAGACGGTATACGCTGTGTGTATATACTGTGTAGACGGTATACGCTGTGTGTATATACTGTGTAGACGGTATACGCTGTGTGTATATACTGTGTAGACGGTATACGCTGTGTGTATATACTGTGTAGACGGTATACGCGGTGTGTATATAGTGTGTAGACGGTATACGCTGTGTGTATATACTGTGTAGACGGTATACGCGGTGTGTATATAGTGTGTAGACGGTATACGCTGTGTGTATATACTGTGTAGACGGTATACGCGGTGTGTATATAGTGTGTAGACGGTATACGCTGTGTGTATATACTGTGTAGACGGTATACGCTGTGTGTATATACTGTGTAGACGGTATACGCTGTGTGTATATACTGTGTAGACGGTATACGCGGTGTGTATATAGTGTGTAGACGGTATACGCTGTGTGTATATACTGTGTAGACGGTATACGCTGTGTGTATATAGTGTGTAGACGGTATACGCGGTGTGTATATACTGTGTAGACGGTATACGCTGTGTGTATATAGTGTGTAGACGGTATACGCGGTGTGTATATACTGTGTAGATGGTATACGCTGTGTGTATATACTGTGTAGATGGTATACGCTGTGTGTATATACTGTGTAGACGGTATACGCTGTGTGTATATACTGTGTAGACGGTATACGCGGTGTGTATATAGTGTGTAGACGGTATACGCGGTGTGTATATACTGTGTAGACGGTATACGCTGTGTGTATATAGTGTGTAGACGGTATACGCTGTGTGTATATACTGTGTAGACGGTATACGCTGTGTGTATATACTGTGTAGACGGTATACGCTGTGTGTATATACTGTGTAGACGGTATATGCTGTGTGTATATAGTGTGTAGACGGTATACGCTGTGTGTATATACTGTGTAGACGGTATACGCTGTGTGTATATACTGTGTAGATGGTATACGCGGTGTGTATATAGTGTGTAGACGGTATACGCTGTGTGTATATACTGTGTAGACGGTATACGCTGTGTGTATATAGTGTGTAGACGGTATACGCGGTGTGTATATACTGTGTAGACGGTATACGCTGTGTGTATATACTGTGTAGACGGTATACGCTGTGTGTATATACTGTGTAGACGGTATACGCTGTGTGTATATACTGTGTAGACGGTATACGCTGTGTGTATATACTGTGTAGACGGTATACGCTGTGTGTATATAGTGTGTAGACGGTATACGCTGTGTGTATATACTGTGTAGACGGTATACGCTGTGTGTATATACTGTGTAGACGGTATACGCTGTGTGTATATAGTGTGTAGACGGTATACGCTGTGTGTATATACTGTGTAGACGGTATACGCTGTGTGTATATACTGTGTAGACGGTATACGCTGTGTGTATATAGTGTGTAGACGGTATACGCTGTGTGTATATACTGTGTAGACGGTATACGCTGTGTGTATATGCTGTGTAGATGGTATACGCGGTGTGTATATAGTGTGTAGACGGTATACGCTGTGTGTATATACTGTGTAGATGGTATACGCGGTGTGTATATAGTGTGTAGACGGTATACGCTGTGTGTATATACTGTGTAGACGGTATACGCTGTGTGTATATAGTGTGTAGACGGTATACGCGGTGTGTATATACTGTGTAGACGGTATACGCTGTGTGTATATACTGTGTAGACGGTATACGCTGTGTGTATATACTGTGTAGACGGTATACGCTGTGTGTATATACTGTGTAGACGGTATACGCTGTGTGTATATACTGTGTAGACGGTATACGCTGTGTGTATATACTGTGTAGACGGTATACGCTGTGTGTATATACTGTGTAGACGGTATACGCTGTGTATATACTGTGTAGACGGTATACGCTGTGTGTATATACTGTGTAGACGGTATACGCTGTGTGTATATACTGTGTAGACGGTATACGCGGTGTGTATATACTGTGTAGACGGTATACGCTGTGTGTATATACTGTGTAGACGGTATACGCTGTGTGTATATACTGTGTAGACGGTATACGCTGTGTGTATATAGTGTGTAGACGGTATACGCTGTGTGTATATACTGTGTAGACGGTATACGCTGTGTGTATATACTGTGTAGACGGTATACGCTGTGTGTATATACTGTGTAGACGGTATACGCTGTGTGTATATAGTGTGTAGACGGTATACGCTGTGTGTATATACTGTGTAGACGGTATACGCTGTGTGTATATAGTGTGTAGACGGTATACGCTGTGTGTATATACTGTGTAGACGGTATACGCTGTGTGTATATACTGTGTAGATGGTATACGCTGTGTGTATATACTGTGTAGACGGTATACGCTGTGTATATATACTGTGTAGACGGTATACGCGGTGTGTATATACTGTGTAGACGGTATACGCTGTGTGTATATACTGTGTAGACGGTATACGCTGTGTGTATATACTGTGTAGACGGTATACGCTGTGTGTATATACTGTGTAGATGGTATACGCTGTGTGTATATACTGTGTAGACGGTATACGCCGTGTGTATATACTGTGTAGACGGTATACGCCGTGTGTATATACTGTGTAGACGGTATACGCTGTGTGTATATAGTGTGTAGACGGTATACGCTGTGTGTATATACTGTGTAGACGGTATACGCTGTGTGTATATACTGTGTAGACGGTATACGCTATGTGTATATACTGTGTAGACGGTATACGCTGTGTGTATATACTGTGTAGACGGTATACGCTGTGTGTATATACTGTGTAGACGGTATACGCTGTGTGTATATACTGTGTAGACGGTATACGCTGTGTGTATCCGCCGTGTCCATGGCGCCGCCGTGTTTGTGTGTGTTTGTCCTGGCTCCTCCCGGCAGCCTCTGCTCTTCTCGGGCTCTTCCCGGCAGCCCCGCCCTAAAAACAGGATGTTTTCCTTTTAAGGGTATCTGCGTCAGTGGATTCTCGGTGTTGGAGCAGACCATTGAGGGGATTCCACGGGGGGGTCCGGAGGCTTCTCCTGGCGCTGTCAGGCGGCGCCGGTTAGTGGCTGCTCGCAGTGCGGCGGGCTGGTGCCGGGAGCCTGAGCCCCCACACTGTGTGCCGGCGGGGGAGCGGCGGCCCCCACACTGCAGGAGCTGGGCCGCCGGCGGGAGTGGTCTCGTCCGCTGTGACGTCACCCATTCATACTGCCGAGCACCGGGTATATAAGGCGGGGAGCCGCGAGCAGCAGCAGCAGTGACAGCTCCGGAGAGCGCACGGATCGTAGCAGCGGCACCACACAGCACAGCGCGCACTGACCGCAGCCATGTACCACGGATTCCCCAGCAACCCCGACTACGAGGCGGCCTCATCCCGCTGCAGCAGCGCCTCCCCGGCCGCAGGGGACAGCCTCACCTACTACCCGTCCCCGGCAGCCTCCTTCTCCAGCCTCGGATCCCCGCTCACCCCGACGGTAAGTGCCGGACTACGGACGGGGGGCATGGGGGGGGGGAGGCATGGGGGGGGGAACCATGGGGGGGGGGGTGAGGAGGAGAAGGGGGTGGACTGGGGTGAAACAGGTGTCGTGGGGGGGCTGGGGGTGATCAGGACTGAGGGTCCTATTGTGTTCGGGGGGGAACAGGTGACTGGGGGTCCTAGTGTATGCACGGGGGAAGGACTGGGGGGTGCGGAGGGGAGGACTCGGGGCTCTGTGGGGTGAACAGGCGGGGGGACTGGGGGTCCTATTGTGTTCGGGGGGAACAGGTGACTGGGGGCTGGGGGTGATCAGGACTGAGGGTCCTATTGTATTTGGGGGAACAGGTGACTGGGGGTCCTAGTGTATGCACGGGGGGGGTAGGACTGGGGGTTCTATTGTGTTCGGGGGGAACAGGTGACTGGGGGTCCTAGTGTGTGCACGGGGGGGGGTTAAGGGGTCGTGTGTGCAGGGGTTCCTGTGTGTGTGGAGGGGGCGGGGCTTGTCCCGGGTGTCGCGCGCTCACGTGGCCGCGCCTCATTGATAAATCCAGCTCATTCAGGAGGCTCCGGCTCCCGCGTCACTCGTGACGTCAGCGCTATTTTTATCTCCTGCGGCTCCGGGACAGTGATCGGGCATGATGGGGATCACGGGGCTGTCTCTGCTGGCGGGGGGGGGGGGGGGAGCTGTCTCTGCTGGCGGGGGGGGGGGGGGGGCTGTTGAGGATTGGGGGTATTCTGTTTTGGGGGTGCTGTAGTGGCTTTGGGGGCTGTTTGAGGGGGGGGGGGGGACTTTTGGGGATAAGGGTATTCTCTGTTTTGGGGGTGCTTTGGGGGCTGCCATGGTCGGGGGTCTCACTGCATCTTCTTCCTCCCCTCCAGGAGTTCAGTGCGGAGTCCAGCAGCAGTTTTGTCCCCACGGTCACGGCCATCTCCACCTCTCCAGACCTGCAGTGGCTGGTGCAGCCCACCCTGATTTCCTCTGTGGCGCCTTCACAGTCCCGCGCTCACCCGTACGGAGCCGCTCCGGCCTTCAGCCACACCGGAGTAATAAAAGGGTCATCCGGAAGAGGCCAGAGTCACGGCAGGAGGGGGCGCGTAGAGCAGGTAACTCTTCTAGCTATACTCAATTCTGCAGGTGGCTAGGGAAGGGGGGTGGGGGGGGGGGGTGATGTGAGGAGGATGTTGTGGCAGGGTGGGGTGGGGGTGGATGTTGTGGAGGACAGCCGCTGCTCGTGTGCGTGCACCTTCCTACGTGTAGCTGACCTGCATTGTCTTGACCTTGCAGCTTTCTCCTGAAGAGGAAGAGAAGAGGAGAGTCCGGCGGGAGAGGAACAAAATGGCGGCAGCCAAATGCCGTAACCGTCGTCGTGAGCTGACAGACACTCTCCAGGCGGTAAGTATTCTTCTGTCTCCCTGCCATGTGGGGGCGCTCCAGGTCCCACTTCTGAGGTCTAATCAGCCCCTTTATGTTCTCCAGGAGACCGATGATCTTGAGGATCAGAAATCTGAGCTGCAGACGGAGATCGCAAATCTGCTGAAGGAGAAGGAGAAACTGGAGTTCATCCTGGCGGCACATAAACCAGCCTGCAAGATTCCCCATGACCTGGAGGGGGCGTTCCAGGAGCTGACCTCCTCCCTGGACCTGGGCCTTCTCTCTGATGTCACCTGCACTTCCAGCGCTGAGGCTGAGCCCCTCTTTCCTGTAGACATTTCCGAGTCTTCCGACGTCCCAGAGAAGGAGAGTACGCCGCTGCAGGTCCCTCTAGACCTAAAATCTGAGCCCTTGGACGACTTCCTCTTCAGCCCCCCTGTTAGCGCAGTAGCTGACGCTGCCCGTTCTGTGCCGGATGTGGACCTGTCCAGCACCCTGTACACTTCTGACTGGGAGCCGCTGTACAGCACGCTGTCTGTGGAGATGGAGCCGCTGTGCACGCCGGTCGTTACCTGCACCCCGACGTGTACCACCTACACCACCTCATTTGTCTTCACCTACCCAGAGTCTGGCTCCTTCCCGAACTGTGGAGCTGCCCATCGTAGAGGCAGCAGCAGCAACGAGCCGTCCTCAGACTCCCTCAACTCGCCCACCTTACTTGCCTTGTAACCCTGGAGTTGTAGACCCCCATGGTGAAGGACGGTGGTCTCGTACTGTGCCCACAGGCAATAACTGAAGTGGGTTTACCTCCCCGTGTTGTGACACTTGCTGCTATACATGTGCCCTGTGCATGTTTGGTCTATTCATCTCCTCCAGCCGGGGCTGGTGCTTTTGGATGGCTGAGCACGCGGTCAGCGCTGAAGTTTGGGTTGCCCCATGTCTGGCGCAGACTGGTGGTGTCTACTTGCTGCTGCCTCTTCCTGCCGTGGTGCTGGCATGGGCCGTGTCCCTCCCGTTGATATGTAGCATGACGTGTTCTCACTGCTGTGCCAGTGATGTGTTGTCTTCTCTGACCTGGAGCTGCTGGTTCAGTGTCTCCATGAATCTGGGTCCTAGCAGACTGTCCCCGCAGCCGGACACATGGTGAACGTGCCGTAGCTTCCGTTGACTGTAACTCCGTCTCACTGTCTTTCCAAGTTTTCCATGAAAACGTTTTATTTTAAGTAGACTGTTATAAATATTCTCAAAAATAAATTACATTTCTTTTCTACTCCTGCGGACAAAGGGGGGGTCTCCTCCTCGAGCAGATGGGGGGGATGTCTCCTCCTCGAGCGGCGCTGCTTCTTGTCCTCAACATTAAAATGCATTTGCTGAACTCCTCCTGTGCTGAGTGTTCATTCACCGTCCATCGCGCTCCCTCAATCGGGGATATAGGACCTGTGACCCGTCTAGATGGACATCTGTGCACCATTAGCAACAACAAGAGTGCCCTCAAAGTACTCACCGCTCAGGGTCTGGGGGTTTTGTTTTTATCAATTCATGTAAAGAACAATGCCTACAACTGAACTTTACTTTTTTTTTTTTATTGAGAAACAACCTATAGGATAAAATAACTGCACTTCAGTGTGCATATCTATTCACACCCCTCCCCCTTCTTAACACAGGACTTTATAGAACCTCCTTTTGCAGCATCTGAGTCTTCCAACTTGGTCTGTTTGGAGGCTTCCTTCTGGGTCTGTCGGGGGGGTGTGTATAGACAGGCTACACGTACATAGATTGCACACAGGTGGTCTTCTCACATAGTATGGGACTTGTGAGGGTGGTAACTTGCACAAGACATTTTTAGGAGCTCTAAAGTAAAAGAGGAGAATGCACAGGAACAAAACAATTTTTATAGGCAAAGCTAACATTTGATAGGATATTCCTCACTTCCCCACCGTAGACTATTTACTGCAAAAATATTAAAACACAAGTTGTAATTTAACAAAAAAGGTAAAAAGCCAAGGAGGTTGAAATACTTTTGCAAAGCACTAGAGCCGGGGTGCCTAAACTACGGGCCACATCCGGCCTCCGGAGGCCATTTACCCGGCCCGTGTCACAATGTCCTTGTGTTATTTCAATTGTAAGCGCACAGGTGCTTACAATTGAAATAACCCGCCGAGCGCTACACGGGAAGTCTCGTTCCTGGGTAGGCGCTTGGTGTCCGGACCTAGAATAATCACGTCATGACACACGAGGAGCCGGGACCACAGCGCGGGAGCGGCTACACTGCAAGGGAAAGTCTAGTTTCACTTTTTTTTTTTTTTTTTTTTTTTACTGGGCATGGAGGAGGATCAGAGAGCTGGTTCTATATGGGGGACAGACTGCATGAGACCTATATGGGGACGAGAGTGCATGGGACCTATATGGGGACAGAGTGCATGGGACCTATATGGGGACAGAGTGCATGGGACCTATATGGGGGACAGAGTGCATGGGACCTATATGGGGGACAGACTGCATGGGACCTATATGGGGACAGAGTGCATGGGACCTATATGGGGACAGAGTGCATGGGACCTATATGGGGACGAGCTCGACATATATAAAGGAGAGACCTGGCCCTATATGGGGGACAGACTGCATGGGACCTATATGGGGGACAGACTGCATGGGACCTATATGGGGGACAGACTGCATGGGACCTATATGGGGGACAGAGTGCATGGGACCTATATGGGGGAGAGAGCTGTACCTATTTGCGGGAAGGGAGAGGCACATTGCAGCGGTGCACTGTGCTGTATTTGGGGAGTGCAGTGTATGTGTTATATTTACTATTTCTTTATTTTGAATGTTGTATTTGTTCCCTGTTTGTTTTACTTTACAATGGGATACGTGTAGTGTGCCGAGGGATTTTCATAGTTTTTCTTATAATCCGGCCCGCCAATGGTCTGAGGGACAGTGGACCCCTGCACTAGAGCATACGCCCTGGACAGGCTTCTCAGCAGTGTCACCCACTTTGTCATTCTTGTGCAGATTTCCAGCCACTGAGCTGTATGATCATGTATGTCTATTGGTTGGAGCAGGTCAAGTGATATGTAATGAGAGGTGTGGCCTGAGAAAGCCCCACCCCTTATCAGGGTGTACAGATTTATAAAAAAAAAACCAAACCTTAACCTCAGGTAAAAATGACAAAAAAAATCCCTGACACTAAGTCACACTGATCCCTGTCACTTAAGAGAAAGCAAATGCCTAAAAAAAATAAGTACTCCCTGAGAGGCGGAGCATTCTGAAGCCACACCCCTCATTACACAACTTGACCTACTCCATCCAATAAACACATGATTTTATATATATATATATATATATATATATATATGTGTATATATATATATATGTATATACACTAGAAGGTGGCCCGATTCTACGCATCGGGTATTCTAGAATTTACGTATTGTGTAGTTAATGTATGATTTTTGTTATATATATATATATATATATATATATATGTTGTTGTGTGTAGTTACCAAGTGTTTGTGTAGGGGCTGTACATGTTCTGGGTGTTGTCTGGGTGTGGCGGGGGGTGAGAGCGGTGTTGTATGTGTGTTGCGTTGTTTGTGGAGCGCTGTGTGTCTGTAGCGTTGTGTGTTGCGCGGTTTGTGTGTGTGTGGTGTGTTTTGGGGGGAGGTATGTTTTGTGCAATGTGTGTGTGTTGCGTGGTATGTGCGTATATTTATGTATGCCGCGGTGTTTGTGTGTTGGGTGTTGTGTGTGTGCAGCGTTGTCTGTGTGTGTGGGTGTCTGTGTAGGGCGGTGTTTGTGGTTCCCAGTGTGTGTGTGGTGTGTTGTGTGTGTGTGTTGGGGGGAGGTGTGCACCTCCGAACGTGCTCCATCCCCCATGCTGCGCACCCCCCATCGTGCTCCATCCGCCATGCTGCGCACTCCCAAACGTGCTCCATCCGCCATGCTGCGCACTCCCAAACGTGCTCCATCCGCCATGCTGCGCACTCCCAAACGTGGTCCATCCGCCATGCTGCGCACTCCCAAACGTGCTCCATCCACCATGCTGCACACTCCCAAACGTGCTCCATCCGCCATGCTGCGCACTCCCAAACGTGCTCCATCCGCCATGCTGCGCACTCCCAAACGTGGTCCATCCGCCATGCTGCGCAGTCCCAAACGTGCTCCATCCGCCATGCTGCGCACTCCCAAACGTGCTCCATCCCCCATGCTGCGCACTCCCCATCGTGCTCCATCCCCCATGCTGCACCAGCATCAGCCTCTCTGCCCCCAGCATCAGCCTCTCTCCTCCCAGCATCAGCCTCTCTCCTCCCAGCATCAGCCTCTCTCCTCCCAGCATCAGCCTCTCTCCTCCCAGCATCAGCCTCTCTGTCCCCAGCATCAGCCTCTCTCCTCCCAGCATCAGCCTCTCTCCTCCCAGCCTCAGCCTCCCCCAGCATCAGCCTCTCTTCTCTCAGCCTCCCAGCCTCCCTCCTACCAGCCTCCCCCAGCATCAGCCTCTCTCCTCCCAGCCTCCCCCAGCATCAGCCTTTCTCCTTCCAGCCTCCCCCAGCATCAGCCTCCCTCTTCCCAGCCTTCCCCAGCATCAGCCTCCACCTCCCAGCCTCCCTCAGCATCAGCCTCCCCCAGCATCAGCCTCTCTCCTTCCAGCCTCCCCCAGCATCAGCCTTTCTCCTTCCAGCCTCCCCCAGCATCAGCCTCCCCCAGAATCAGCCTCTCTCCTCCCAGCCTCCCTCCTCCCAACCTCCCCCAGCATCAGCCTCCCCCTCCCAGCCTCCCCCAGCATCAGCCTCTCTCCTTCCAGCCTCCCCCAGCATCAGCCTCCCTCAGCATCAGCCTCCGCCTCCCAGCCTGCCCCAGCATCAGCCTCTGCCTCCCAGCCTCCCCCAGCATCAGCCTCTCTCCTCCCAGCCTCCCCCAGCATCAGCCTCTCTCATCCCAGCCACCCCCAGCATCAGCCTCCCCCAGCATCAGCCTCTCTCCTCCCAGCCTCCCCCAGCATCAGCCTCCCCCAGCATCAGCCTACACCCTCCCAGCCTCCCCCAACATCAGCCTCCCCCAGCATCAGCCTCTCTCCTCCCAGCCTCCCCCAGCATCAGCCTCCCCCAGCATCAGCCTACACCCTCCCAGCCTCCCCCAACATCAGCCTTCCCCAGCATCAGCCTCCCCCGCCCAGCCTTCCCCCGGATCAGCCTCTCTACTCCCAGCCTCCTCCAGCACGCCGTGCTCCTCTGCCGACACTCACAGATCCGATCGCATACACTCACACACACACACACACACACCCACCCGATCGCATACACTCACACCCACCCGATCGCATACACTCACACACACCCGATCGCATACATTCACACACACCCGATCGCATACATTCACACACACTCACACACACCTAATCGCATACACTCACACACACCCGATCGCATACACTCACACACACCCGATCGCATACACTCACACACACCCGATCGCATACACTCACACACACACACACACACACATTGACGATATCGCACATACGCGCTCATACTCACAACATCCGGAGATACCACATGCTTCTGGCCATGTGATCCTCCGGCAGGTCCTGGAAGCTCACAGCACAGTATCGCGGCCGAGAAGCAAGCGATATCTCCGGATGCTGTGAGTGTGTGGATGCGATCTGATGTGTGTGTGTGAGGTGTGTGTGAGAGTGAGTGTGATCTGATGTGTGTGTGTGTGTCTGTTGTTATGTGTGGATGTTCCGCCGCTGCAGGACCTTGATGCGCTGGTAACTATGCTACCATGCTTACCAGCGCATCACGTCCCCCACTCGCACAGGAGCCCACACCAGCATACGGCGGCAAACCCCAGCAATGCGAGGGTATGTGTCGGCTGGGTTGGCGGCATATGCTGGTGTGGGCTCCCGGGGGTACAGTACTCACCTGGGAGTCGTGTCTCCTTGTCAGTTCGGGGGATGCGTGCGGGGGGCGGGGCCAGAGCGAGCGTGCATTGCGTGAGGGGGGCGGGGCGTGGCCGAGTTGCCAATACGTGCAGGGTGCCGGGGCGAAAGGCCAATCCGTGTGGGGGGCGGAGCCTGTGCGAGCGGCCGGCCAATCCGTGTGGGGGGGGGAGCCAGGGCGAGCGACCAATCCGTGCGGGGGGGCGGGGCCATGGCGAGGCCAGCGGCCAATCCGCTTTGTGTCACCGTAAGGACACAATTTTGGAGCAAGACAGACAGAATAAGGCATAAACACTGCTGAGAACCCTGCACATAGAGAATGCGAGAGGCTCACTGCCATGGGGGCGAACACGAGACCAGCGAAAGGGGATGGATCTGACCACCACTGAGCAACACACTGAACTACACGGTGTACAATGCTCAGCAACACAAGCGCAGTGAGGACCCTGCGCCCGACCACCACTGAGCAACACACAAAGTACAAGGAGAGGCCATATTACTATATATATATTACTATATCACACTGAGGAGAAGAGCGACCATATTACTATATATATCTTACTATATCACACTGAGGAGAAGAGCGGCCATATTACTATATATATATTACTATATCACACTGAGGAGAAGAGCGGCCATATTACTATATATATTACTATATCACACTGAGGAGAAGAGCAGCCACATTACTATATATATATTACTATATCACACTGAGGAGAAGAGCGGCCATATTACTATATATATTACTATATCACACTGAGGAGAAGAGCGGCCATATTACTATATATATTACTATATCACACTGAGGAGAAGAGCGGCCATATTACTATATATATATATATATTACTATATCACACTGAGGAGAAGAGCAGCCACATTACTATATATATATTACTATATCACACTGAGGAGAAGAGCGGCCATATTACTATATATATTACTATATCACACTGAGGAGAAGAGCGGCCATATTACTATATATATTACTATATCACACTGAGGAGAAGAGCGGCCATATTACTATATATATTACTATATCACACTGAGGAGAAGAGCGGCCATATTACTATATATATTACTATATCACACTGAGGAGAAGAGCGGCCATATTACTATATATATTACTATATCACACTGAGGAGAAGAGCGGCCATATTACTATATATATATATATATTACTATATCACACTGAGGAGAAGAGCAGCCACATTACTATATATATATTACTATATCACACTGAGGAGAAGAGCGGCCATATTACTATATATATTACTATATCACACTGAGGAGAAGAGCGGCCATATTACTATATATATTACTATATCACACTGAGGAGAAGAGCGGCCATATTACTATATATATTACTATATCACACTGAGGAGAAGAGCAGCCATATTACTATATATATTACTATATCACACTGAGGAGAAGAGCGGCCATATTACTATATATATTACTATATCACACTGAGGAGAAGAGCAGCCATATTACTATATATATTACTATATCACACTGAGGAGAAGAGCGGCCATATTACTATATATATATTACTATATCACACTGAGGAGAAGAGCGGCCATATTACTATATATATATTACTATATCACACTGAGGAGAACAGCGGCCATATTACTATATATATTACTATATCACACTGAGGAGAAGAGCGGCCATATTACTATATATATTACTATATCACACTGAGGAGAAGAGCGGCCATATTACTATATATATTACTATATCACACTGAGGAGAAGAGCGGCCACATTACTATATATATTACTATATCACACTGAGGAGAAGAGCGGCCATATTACTATATATATATTACTATATCACACTGAGGAGAAGAGCGGCCATATTACTATATATATTACTATATCACACTGAGGAGAAGAGCGGCCATATTACTATATATATATTACTATATCACACTGAGGAGAAGAGCGGCCATATTACTATATATATATTACTATATCACACTGAGGAGAAGAGCGGCCATATTACTATATATATTACTATATCACACTGAGGAGAAGAGCAGCCACATTACTATATATATATTACTATATCACACTGAGGAGAAGAGCGGCCATATTACTATATATATTACTATATCACACTGAGGAGAAGAGCGGCCATATTACTATATATATTACTATATCACACTGAGGAGAAGAGCGGCCATATTACTATATATATTACTATATCACACTGAGGAGAAGAGCGGCCATATTACTATATATATATATATATTACTATATCACACTGAGGAGAAGAGCAGCCACATTACTATATATATATTACTATATCACACTGAGGAGAAGAGCGGCCATATTACTATATATATTACTATATCACACTGAGGAGAAGAGCGGCCATATTACTATATATATTACTATATCACACTGAGGAGAAGAGCGGCCATATTACTATATATATTACTATATCACACTGAGGAGAAGAGCGGCCATATTACTATATATATTACTATATCACACTGAGGAGAAGAGCGGCCATATTACTATATATATTACTATATCACACTGAGGAGAAGAGCGGCCATATTACTATATATATATATATATTACTATATCACACTGAGGAGAAGAGCAGCCACATTACTATATATATATTACTATATCACACTGAGGAGAAGAGCGGCCATATTACTATATATATTACTATATCACACTGAGGAGAAGAGCGGCCATATTACTATATATATTACTATATCACACTGAGGAGAAGAGCGGCCATATTACTATATATATTACTATATCACACTGAGGAGAAGAGCAGCCATATTACTATATATATTACTATATCACACTGAGGAGAACAGCGGCCATATTACTATATATATTACTATATCACACTGAGGAGAAGAGCGGCCATATTACTATATATATTACTATATCACACTGAGGAGAAGAGCGGCCATATTACTATATATATTACTATATCACACTGAGGAGAAGAGCGGCCATATTACTATATATATTACTATATCACACTGAGGAGAAGAGCAGCCATATTACTATATATATTACTATATCACACTGAGGAGAAGAGCGGCCATATTACTATATATATATTACTATATCACACTGAGGAGAAGAGCGGCCATATTACTATATATATATTACTATATCACACTGAGGAGAAGAGCGGCCATATTACTATATATATATATATATTACTATATCACACTGAGGAGAAGAGCAGCCACATTACTATATATATTACTATATCACACTGAGGAGAAGAGCGACCATATTACTATATATATCACTATATCACACTGAGGAGAAGAGCGGCCACATTACTATATATATTACTATATCACACTGAGGAGAAGAGCGGCCATATTACTAAATCAAATCAAATCAAATCAAATCAAATAAGCTTTATTGGCAGGACCAAATACAAATTAGTTTTGCCAAAGCAAGTGTACATTAGGGCCTGGGGCTGTGGGGATGGTGGGTGGGGATTGTAGGAAGGATGGATGGGGCACATCCAGGGTGGGGACTGTGGGGGCACTTCTAGGATGGGGGCTATGGAAGTCCATGGCTTATGATGGGGCATATCCACGGTGGGGACTGTGGTAACGGTGGATGGGGCATATCCAGGGTGGGGATTGGGGGGCCACATCTGGGATGGGGGGCTATGGAAGTCCATGGCTTATCATAGTTCTCTTTCTCGAAGTCTATGACATTCGCTCACATACCGCGCTGCTATCTCCACTGCGCTCTCTTCTTCCCCCAGCAGGATATATATTTTCTCTTCCTCCTTCATGGAGCTGAAATCCGGGAAGAGATGGGAGAGTCTCCTGAAGTGAGTGTCCCTCACTGCTGAGTACTTGGTGCAGTGTAGCAGGAAGTGGGTTTCATCCTCCAGGGCCTCCAGGTCACAGTGTTGGCACAGTCTGTCCTCCCTTGGCTTGTAGCTCTGCTTGTGTCGACCGGATTCGATGGCTAGACTGTGGGCACTGAGTCTATATCGGCTCAGGGTCCTGCGGTCTCTGGGGTCCGGGATTTTCTCCAGATACGGGGCCAGTCTGTAGTCTCTCTGTAGACTCTGGTACGTGGTCAGTTTCTGTGAGGTGTTGATGTCGGTCCTCCAGTCACTGACATACCTCTCCTGGCCCTCGTCTACCATCTTCCTGATTCTGGTTCTTGTCAGGCTGCTGTGATTGGTTATTTTGTCCAGTTGGGTTTGGGAGAGCTGTGCCAGGGGTCCTGGTTCATCTGGCCCACGTATATGTATCAGAGCTTTGTGGTGATGGGAGCTTGGATTGCTACTCTGTAGGTGAGCCTGAAATGATAGTGACCTCTTCAGAGCTGCTAGGTGTAGAGGGAATCTGCCCAGCTCAGCTCGACAGGCGCTGTTGGAGGTGCTTCGATGGACCTGGAGAAGGTGCTTACAGAATTCCAGGTGGAATATTTCTGTTGGGCTGGAGTCCCACCTTGACCAATCTGGGTAAGTGTGAGGGCCCAAGACTTCGCTGCCATACAGGAGGATTGGGGCAATGATGGAATCGAAGATTTTTAGCCAGACCCTCACTGGTGGCTTCAGATGATACAATTTCCTTCGGATGGCATAAAAGGTTTTGCAGGCCTTGTTTTTCAGGGTCTCTATGGCTTGTTTAAAGCTCCCTGACTGGTGAATTTCCAGGCCCAAGTAGGTGTATTTGTCTGTTCCTGTTAGAGTGCAGCCGTTTACGACAAATGAAGGATGCTGGTCAAATCTTCTTTTTCTCTTCTGGAACACCATGATGTTGGTTTTCTTTAGATTGATCGGTAGTGCCCATGTGGAGCTGAATTTCTCCAAAATTTGTAGGTTGTCTTGGAGACCTTTCTCGGTTGGTGACACCAGCAGTAGGTCATCTGCATAGAGCAAGAATTTCACCTGGGCGTCATGGAGTGTGAGACCTGGAGCAGGTGAAGATTCCAGAGCAGCAGCCAGCTCATTGATGTAAATATTGAAGAGCGTTGGACTTAGGCTGCAGCCCTGTCTGACTCCTCGGCTCTGCTGGAAATAAGCCGTTCTTCTACCGTTCACACTCACGCTGCAGAGGTTCTCGGTGTAGGAGCTTTTGATGACATCGTAGGTCTTTCCTCCTATTCCGCTTTCCAGCATTTTTAAGAACAAGCCCGGGTGCCACACTGAGTCAAAGGCCTTTTTAAAGTCTACAAAGCAGGCGTATATCTTCCCATGCTTTGTATTGTGGACGTGGCTCTGAATGAGACTGTGCAGGGTGTAGATGTGGTCCGTGGTGCGGTGGTTTGGCACGAACCCTGCTTGGCTTTTGCTCAGGACATTGTGCTCGGTAAGGAAACTGATGATCCTTTTGTTTAGGATGCTGTTGAACAGTTTTCCCAAGTTACTGCTGACACATATGCCTCTGTAGTTGGCAGGGTCATACCTGTCCCCACTCTTGTGGATCGGTGTAATGAGTCCTTGGTTCCAGGTACGAGGGAAGTAGCCAGCACTCAGCACAATGTTGAACAGTTTAACCATTGCAGCTTGAATTTCTGGTGGGCTGTACTTCAACATCTCTGGGGGGATTCCATCCAGACCACTAGATTTTTTACACTTTATGGAAGTGATTTTCTCTGCAACTTCCTGTAATGTAATTGGTGTGTCCAGTGGGTTTTGGAAGTTTTTGATTTTCTCTTCCATTGCCTTTAGTTTTGATGTTATGTTTTCCTGCTCTTGGCTTAGTCCTTCTTTTGGGATGTCTTTGTAGAGGTCTCTGAAGTACTGGAGCCAGATGTTGCCATTTTGGATATGGGTATCAGTCTTTTTCTTGCTCTTTGTGTCCATGTGGCTCCATATTTCCCAGAAGGAGTTGTCTTGGAGGGCGTCTTGGAGTTGGCTAAGTTTGGTAGAGATGTAGCTCTGCTTCTTCCTCCTGAGGATGGTTTTGTACTGCTTTTGTATGGTGTCATAGGCTTCCCTCAGGTCTGGGTTGTTGGGGTCTCTGTGTTTATTGTTTGAGGCTGTTCTCAGGGTCTTTCGAACGGCTTTACACTCTTTGTCAAACCAACCATTGATCTGCTTTTCTTTTGGCCTCTTGTAGTTGACTTGTTTGAGGTCGGACAATTTGGCCATGGTGTGGAATATTTTGTTGAGGTCTTTTGCAGCTTGATTCACTCCTTCTGGGTTTGACTTGTACTTGTAGCTGTAGAAGTTGTGGAGCATCTCTTGTAATTCCGGTCTGTTGGGAGCCTCTTTATATTTTATTTCTGACGTCTTGGACCATTTATAGGATGGAGGTCGGTTGTAGAGGCTGCTCTGCTGTGGCTTTTGTGTGGATGGTTTCTCTGTAGATTTTATGTACAGGAGAAGTTGGCTGTGGTCTGACAGGTGCGTTTGTGGGGTGACTATGAAGGCGCTAATATTTGCCGGGTCCATATCTGTAATGGCGTAGTCTACTACACTCCTTCCTACATGGGAGTCTAGTGTATATCTTCCCAGTGAGTCTCCCTTTGTACGTCCATTAAGAATATGAAGACCTAAACTTTTACATAAGTTCAGGAGCTTTTTGCCACTTTTGTTGACTGTACTGTCATAGCTGTTTCTCTCTGAGTGTTCTGAGTCGTGACTGTCATTCTCTGCCCCAAATATGTAGATGTTTCCGTCTGTGGTCAGAAAGTCTTTTTCTCTCCCTGTTCTTGCATTGAGGTCTCCAAAGATGAGAACTTTGCCCAGGACCTGATAATGGGTGGCTTCTTCTTGTAAGATCTCAAAGCTGTCTGGATTGAAGTAGGGGGACTCTGGCGGTGGTATATAGGTGGTGCAGAGGTAGACATCGGACTGAGAGGTGAGGATGGAGCTGCTGATTCTGATCCATATGTGGCTGCCTCCTCTCTTCACTGGTTTGATGTACTGGTGGAGCTCTTCTTTATACCAGATCAATATTCCTCCTGAGCAGCGGCCCTGTTTGATGTTTTTATTTTTAAGGGCAGGGACAGAGATTTCTCTGTATCCGATTGGCACCAGAGATTCGTTTTCAGCTCTGGTCCATGTTTCCAGGAGGATCTGAATGTCTATATTCTTCAGTCTTTGAATAAAGTCGGGGTCATTTGTTTTACATCCAAAGGCCGAGGTGCTCAGGCCTTGGATGTTCCAGCTGCTGATTGTGAATGAGGTCATTTTTTTTTTTTCTATATATACCTCATGTGTATATACCTTGTAATGAGTGTGGCTGTGTAAGACACTCTGGATTTACGACTGGTTTATAGGTATGTTAGATCCAGTCACATTAGTTTCCTGCACAATGTGCTGAGCAGGGTTCTAATCTCTTCCATATCTCTGCCCTGCATGTCTCTGTGTGGGGTTGATGGTCCCCTCCATGGTGGTCTCCTCCTCTGATGGCCCGATGTTGGGTGAAGGGCTTTGTTTCTGGCCTCCTGTGATGAAATTGGGGTTTCCCGTCTTTTTATTGTTGGGGGTCTTTCCATGGGATTTTGGTTGTTGTTGAGTCCAGGCATGGGGTCTCTGTTTAGTATAATGTCCTTCAGCTCTTTGGCCAGTAGGCTGACCCCTTGTTTGTTTAGGTGCTTGTCGTCGTAGAGGTGTTGGTGTTTTATGGAGGGGTGTTGTGCCAGGATCACGTCGGGCACAGCCTTGATTCTTGTGGTCAGGTCCGTGTTGATGTTCTGGGTAGTTTGGCTGGATACATCATTTCTTGGGAGCAGAGATGATAGAATTATTTTGCTGTCTGGGAATTTTAGTTTTGCCGTCTTTGCTAGTTGGGTCAGTTGTCCTGCGATCTGCTGGTGTTGGGCTGGCAGATTGTTTGTTCCTGTGTGTATAAAAATATGATTTGGGCTTGTGAACCGTGGGTTATTGATGACTGCCATCACCTGCTCAATAGTTGCACAGTGGATTTTTTTGACCCTTTTTCCTGGAAATAGTCGCCATGTTTTCAGGTATTTCCCATTTGAGTCCATTATTAGGATGGTATCAAAACGTTGTGAGGTCACGGGTGGGGTACGTGGGTGAAGCTGGGTGTCTGTGCTGGAGATTTTGCTGGTGGCTAGTTCTCTTCTCTTTTCTGTTTCTCTGGCTTGTGGTTCACTTATGTTATTTTCAGGAGCATTCATATTGTTGGAGTTATTTGGTATCTCAGTGTCCTGGCCAGTGGAGGCCATTGTGTCTGTTCTGGTGTTAGTTACCATAGCTCCCTCCTGGCCAGTGGGGGCCATGTTGTCTTCACTCCTCTGTGTTTCTATGGCGTCCTCCTGTTTCAGGTGTCCCGGAGTCTTCAGCTCTGTTATCTCCAGTCTCAGTCGTGCATTTTCTTGCTGCAGTTCACACATTTTGCTTCTTATTTCCTGCAGATGCATATTCACTGCTGCATATTCACATCTCAGTGTGCTTATCTCATTCATTACTTGGTCATTTGCATTTCTGTCACCAAGGTTTCTTTGAAGTTCTTCTTTAAATTGTACAAAGTCTCTTTCTAGTTGAGATAAACAGTCTCTGAGGGTCTCGGGTGAGGGGTGTGAAGTGTTGGGGGCTGCAGTTCTGTCTCTGGAGGTCTCTGTAGAGGTGATGGTGGCTGCTGGGGTTTGTTGTTCTTTGCAGTTTTGTGCCTGGAGTTTAATTTGAGAAAAGCTGTCTTCAAATTTCTGTAAGTTTTCCTCAGCCCCTTGTACCATGATTATGCCGTTATTGTACACGTTTATGGTCAGTGAGTTGGTCTCGTCTTCTTTTTGGTTTCTAATTCTGATCTGCTGGCCCTTAGTATTGCCGTTCTTGGATATATACTTATATTGATTGCATAGAGCGGTGTGCCAGGCTAAGGGCTGGTCTGTGAAAAATAAATAATTGGTTTTCCTTTTATCTTCCTCTTTAGAGGTAAAATCAGGAAAGAGGGTCTCTGGCTCTTCTCTAATCTTTGCATGTTTAATGGCTTTTTGTGCATGAATGCTTTTCTGCCTTTCAGAGTATGTGATTTCCAGAGTGTGTGACCTCCTGGTGTCGGGTGTCTCCAGCTCTGCTCTCTGCCCAGTTACTTGTTCTACATTTATATTTTCCATTTTTATAATAATCCTTATTTATCAGAGATGTAATTACAGCACTGTTTGTAGGTTGTGGTATGGATGGAGGATGGTCCTACTACTATATATATATTACTATATCACACTGAGGAGAAGAGCGGCCATATTACTATATATATTACTATATCACACTGAGGAGAAGAGCGGCCATATTACTATATATATTACTATATCACACTGAGGAGAAGAGCAGCCATATTACTATATATATTACTATATCACACTGAGGAGAAGAGCAGCCATATTACTATATATATTACTATATCACACTGAGGAGAAGAGCGGCCATATTACTATATATATATTACTATATCACACTGAGGAGAAGAGCGGCCATATTACTATATATATTACTATATCACACTGAGGAGAACAGCGGCCATATTACTATATATATTACTATATCACACTGAGGAGAAGAGCGGCCATATTACTATATATATTACTATATCACACTGAGGAGAACAGCGGCCATATTACTATATATATATATATATTACTATATCACACTGAGGAGAAGAGCGGCCATATTACTATATATATATTACTATATCACACTGAGGAGAAGAGCGGCCATATTACTATATATATATATTACTATATCACACTGAGGAGAAGAGCGGCCATATTACTATATATATATTACTATATCACACTGAGGAGAAGAGCGGCCATATTACTATATATATATTACTATATCACACTGAGGAGAAGAGCGGCCATATTACTATATATATATTACTATATCACACTGAGGAGAAGAGCGGCCATATTACTATATATATTACTATATCACACTGAGGAGAAGAGCGGCCATATTACTATATATATATATATATTACTATATCACACTGAGGAGAAGAGCAGCCACATTACTATATATATATTACTATATCACACTGAGGAGAAGAGCGGCCATATTACTATATATATTACTATATCACACTGAGGAGAAGAGCGGCCATATTACTATATATATATATATATTACTATATCACACTGAGGAGAAGAGCAGCCACATTACTATATATATATTACTATATCACACTGAGGAGAAGAGCGGCCATATTACTATATATATTACTATATCACACTGAGGAGAAGAGCGGCCATATTACTATATATATTACTATATCACACTGAGGAGAAGAGCGGCCACATTACTATATATATTACTATATCACACTGAGGAGAAGAGCGGCCACATTACTATATATATTACTATATCACACTGAGGAGAAGAGCGGCCATATTACTATATATATTACTATATCACACTGAGGAGAAGAGCAGCCATATTACTATATATATTACTATATCACACTGAGGAGAAGAGCGGCCATATTACTATATATATATTACTATATCACACTGAGGAGAAGAGCGGCCATATTACTATATATATATTACTATATCACACTGAGGAGAACAGCGGCCATATTACTATATATATTACTATATCACACTGAGGAGAAGAGCGGCCATATTACTATATATATTACTATATCACACTGAGGAGAAGAGCGGCCATATTACTATATATATTACTATATCACACTGAGGAGAAGAGCGGCCATATTACTATATATATTACTATATCACACTGAGGAGAAGAGCAGCCATATTACTATATATATTACTATATCACACTGAGGAGAAGAGCAGCCATATTACTATATATATTACTATATCACACTGAGGAGAAGAGCGGCCATATTACTATATATATATTACTATATCACACTGAGGAGAAGAGCGGCCATATTACTATATATATATTACTATATCACACTGAGGAGAAGAGCGGCCATATTACTATATATATATATATATTACTATATCACACTGAGGAGAAGAGCAGCCACATTACTATATATATTACTATATCACACTGAGGAGAAGAGCGACCATATTACTATATATATCACTATATCACACTGAGGAGAAGAGCGGCCACATTACTATATATATTACTATATCACACTGAGGAGAAGAGCGGCCATATTACTATATATATATTACTATATCACACTGAGGAGAAGAGCGGCCATATTACTATATATATTACTATATCACACTGAGGAGAAGAGCGGCCATATTACTATATATATTACTATATCACACTGAGGAGAAGAGCAGCCATATTACTATATATATTACTATATCACACTGAGGAGAAGAGCAGCCATATTACTATATATATTACTATATCACACTGAGGAGAAGAGCGGCCATATTACTATATATATATTACTATATCACACTGAGGAGAAGAGCGGCCATATTACTATATATATTACTATATCACACTGAGGAGAACAGCGGCCATATTACTATATATATTACTATATCACACTGAGGAGAAGAGCGGCCATATTACTATATATATTACTATATCACACTGAGGAGAACAGCGGCCATATTACTATATATATATATATATTACTATATCACACTGAGGAGAAGAGCAGCCACATTACTATATATATATTACTATATCACACTGAGGAGAAGAGCGGCCATATTACTATATATATTACTATATCACACTGAGGAGAAGAGCGGCCATATTACTATATATATATATATATTACTATATCACACTGAGGAGAAGAGCAGCCACATTACTATATATATATTACTATATCACACTGAGGAGAAGAGCGGCCATATTACTATATATATTACTATATCACACTGAGGAGAAGAGCGGCCATATTACTATATATATATATATATTACTATATCACACTGAGGAGAAGAGCGGCCATATTACTATATATATATTACTATATCACACTGAGGAGAAGAGCGACCATATTACTATATATATCACTATATCACACTGAGGAGAAGAGCGGCCACATTACTATATATATTACTATATCACACTGAGGAGAAGAGCGGCCATATTACTATATATATTACTATATCACACTGAGGAGAAGAGCAGCCATATTACTATATATATTACTATATCACACTGAGGAGAAGAGCGGCCATATTACTATATATATATTACTATATCACACTGAGGAGAAGAGCGGCCATATTACTATATATATATTACTATATCACACTGAGGAGAAGAGCGGCCATATTACTATATATATATATATATTACTATATCACACTGAGGAGAAGAGCAGCCACATTACTATATATATTACTATATCACACTGAGGAGAAGAGCGACCATATTACTATATATATCACTATATCACACTGAGGAGAAGAGCGGCCACATTACTATATATATTACTATATCACACTGAGGAGAAGAGCGGCCATATTACTATATATATATTACTATATCACACTGAGGAGAAGAGCGGCCATATTACTATATATATTACTATATCACACTGAGGAGAAGAGCGGCCATATTACTATATATATTACTATATCACACTGAGGAGAAGAGCAGCCATATTACTATATATATTACTATATCACACTGAGGAGAAGAGCAGCCATATTACTATATATATTACTATATCACACTGAGGAGAAGAGCGGCCATATTACTATATATATATTACTATATCACACTGAGGAGAAGAGCGGCCATATTACTATATATATTACTATATCACACTGAGGAGAACAGCGGCCATATTACTATATATATTACTATATCACACTGAGGAGAAGAGCGGCCATATTACTATATATATTACTATATCACACTGAGGAGAAGAGCGGCCATATTACTATATATATATATATATTACTATATCACACTGAGGAGAAGAGCAGCCACATTACTATATATATATTACTATATCACACTGAGGAGAAGAGCGGCCATATTACTATATATATTACTATATCACACTGAGGAGAAGAGCGGCCATATTACTATATATATATATATATTACTATATCACACTGAGGAGAAGAGCAGCCACATTACTATATATATATTACTATATCACACTGAGGAGAAGAGCGGCCATATTACTATATATATTACTATATCACACTGAGGAGAAGAGCGGCCATATTACTATATATATATATATATTACTATATCACACTGAGGAGAAGAGCGGCCATATTACTATATATATATTACTATATCACACTGAGGAGAAGAGCGACCATATTACTATATATATCACTATATCACACTGAGGAGAAGAGCGGCCACATTACTATATATATTACTATATCACACTGAGGAGAAGAGCGGCCATATTACTATATATATTACTATATCACACTGAGGAGAAGAGCAGCCATATTACTATATATATTACTATATCACACTGAGGAGAAGAGCGGCCATATTACTATATATATATTACTATATCACACTGAGGAGAAGAGCGGCCATATTACTATATATATATTACTATATCACACTGAGGAGAACAGCGGCCATATTACTATATATATTACTATATCACACTGAGGAGAAGAGCGGCCATATTACTATATATATTACTATATCACACTGAGGAGAAGAGCGGCCATATTACTATATATATTACTATATCACACTGAGGAGAAGAGCGGCCATATTACTATATATATTACTATATCACACTGAGGAGAAGAGCAGCCATATTACTATATATATTACTATATCACACTGAGGAGAAGAGCGGCCATATTACTATATATATATTACTATATCACACTGAGGAGAAGAGCGGCCATATTACTATATATATATTACTATATCACACTGAGGAGAAGAGCGGCCATATTACTATATATATATATATATTACTATATCACACTGAGGAGAAGAGCAGCCACATTACTATATATATTACTATATCACACTGAGGAGAAGAGCGACCATATTACTATATATATCACTATATCACACTGAGGAGAAGAGCGGCCACATTACTATATATATTACTATATCACACTGAGGAGAAGAGCGGCCATATTACTATATATATATTACTATATCACACTGAGGAGAAGAGCGGCCATATTACTATATATATTACTATATCACACTGAGGAGAAGAGCGGCCATATTACTATATATATTACTATATCACACTGAGGAGAAGAGCAGCCATATTACTATATATATTACTATATCACACTGAGGAGAAGAGCAGCCATATTACTATATATATTACTATATCACACTGAGGAGAAGAGCGGCCATATTACTATATATATATTACTATATCACACTGAGGAGAAGAGCGGCCATATTACTATATATATTACTATATCACACTGAGGAGAACAGCGGCCATATTACTATATATATTACTATATCACACTGAGGAGAAGAGCGGCCATATTACTATATATATTACTATATCACACTGAGGAGAACAGCGGCCATATTACTATATATATTACTATATCACACTGAGGAGAAGAGCGGCCATATTACTATATATATTACTATATCACACTGAGGAGAACAGCGGCCATATTACTATATATATTACTATATCACACTGAGGAGAAGAGCGGCCATATTACTATATATATTACTATATCACACTGAGGAGAAGAGCGGCCATATTACTATATATATTACTATATCACACTGATGAGAACGAGCGGCCATATTACTATATATATTACTATATCACACTGAGGAGAAGAGCGGCCATATTACTATATATATATTACTATATCACACTGAGGAGAAGAGCGGCCATATTACTGTATATATATTACTATATCACACTGAGGAGAAGAGCGGCCATATTACTATATATATTACTATATCACACTGAGGAGAAGAGCGGCCATATTACTATATATATATTACTATATCACACTGAGGAGAAGAGCGGCCATATTACTATATATATATTACTATATCACACTGAGGGGAAGAGCGGCCATATTACTATATATATTACTATATCACACTGAGGAGAAGAGCGGCCATATTACTATATATATTACTATATCACACTGAGGAGAAGAGCGGCCATATTACTATATATATATATATTACTATATCACACTGAGGAGAAGAGCAGGCCACATTACTATATATATTACTATATCACACTGAGGAGAAGAGCGGCCATATTACTAAATATATTACTATATCACACTGAGGAGAAGAGCGGCCATATTACTATATATATATTACTATATCACACTGAGGAGAAGAGCGGCCATATTACTATATATATATTACTATATCACACTGAGGAGAAGAGCGGCCATATTACTATATATATATATTACTATATCACACTGAGGAGAAGAGCGGCCATATTACTATATATATATAATACTATATCACACTGAGGAGAAGAGCGGCCATATTACTATATATATATTACTATATCACACTGAGGAGAAGAGCGGCCATATTACTATATATATTACTATATCACACTGAGGAGGAGAGCGGCCATATTACTATATATATATATTACTATATCACACTTGAGGAGAAGAGCGGCCATATTACTATATATATATTACTATATCACACTGAGGAGTAGAGCAGGCCATATTACTATATATATATATTACTATATCACACTGAGGAGAAGAGCGGCCATATTACTATATATATATTACTATATCACACTGAGGAGAAGAGCGGCCATATTACTATATATATATATTACTATATCACACTGAGGAGAAGAGCGGCCATATTACTATATATATATTACTATATCACACTGAGGAGAAGAGCGGCCATATTACTATATATATATTACTATATCACACTGAGGAGAAGAGCGGCCATATTACTATATATATATTACTATATCACACTGAGGAGAAGAGCGGCCATATTACTATATATATATTACTATATCACACTGAGGGAGAAGAGCGGCCATATTACTATATATATATTACTATATCACACTGAGGAGAAGAGCGGCCATATTACTATATATATATTACTATATCACACTGAGGAGAAGAGCGGCCATATTACTATATATATATTACTATATCACACTGAGGAGAAGAGCGGCCATATTACTATATATATATATTACTATATCACACTGAGGAGAAGAGCGGCCATATTACTATATATATTACGTATATCACACTGAGGAGAAGAGCGGCCATATTACTATATATATTACTATATCACACTGAGGAGAAGAGCGGCCATATTACTATATATATATTACTATATCACACTGAGGAGAAGAGCGGCCATATTACTATATATATATATTACTATATCACACTGAGGAGAAGAGCGGCCATATTACTATATATATATTACTATATCACACTGAGGAGAAGAGCGGCCATATTACTATATATATATTACTATATCACACTGAGGAGAAGAGCGGCCATATTACTATATATATATATTACTATATCACACTGAGGAGAAGAGCGGCCATATTACTATATATATATTACTATATCACACTGAGGAGAAGAGCGGCCATATTACTATATATATATTACTATATCACACTGAGGAGAAGAGCGGCCATATTACTATATATATATTACTATATCACACTGAGGAGAAGAGCGGCCATATTACTATATATATATATTACTATATCACACTGAGGAGAAGAGCGGCCATATTACTATATATATATTACTATATCACACTGAGGAGAAGAGCGGCCATATTACTATATATATATTACTATATCACACTGAGGAGAAGAGCGGCCATATTACTATATATATATTACTATATCACACTGAGGAGAAGAGCGGCCATATTACTATATATATATTACTATATCACACTGAGGAGAAGAGCGCCATATTACTATATATATATTACTATATCACACTGAGGAGAAGAGCGGCCATATTACTATATATATATTACTATATTACACTGAGGAGAAGAGCGGCCATATTACTATATATATATTACCTATATCACACTGAGGAGAGAGAGAGCGGCCATATTACTATATCATATATATTACTATATCACACTGAGGAGAAGAGCGGCCATATTACTATATATATTACTATATCACACTGAGGAGAGAGCGGCCATATATATATATTACTATATCACACTGAGGAGAAGAGCGGCCATATTACTATATATATATATTACTATATCACACTGAGGAGAAGAGCGGCCATATTACTATATATATATAATACTATATCACACTGAGGAGGAGAGCGGCCATATTACTATATATATATTACTATATTACACTGAGGAGAAGAGCGGCCATATTACTATATATATATATTACTATATCACACTGAGGAGAAGAGCGGCCATATCTATATATATTACTATATCACACTGAGGAGAAGAGCGGCCATATCTATATATATTACTATATCACACTGAGGAGAAGAGCGGCCATATTACTATATATATATTACTATATCACACTGAGGAGAAGAGCGGCCATATTACTATATATATATTACTATATCACACTGAGGAGAAGAGCGGCCATATCTATATATATTACTATATCACACTGAGGAGAAGAGCGGCCATATTACTATATATATTACTATATCACACTGAGGAGAAGAGCGGCCATATTACTATATATATATTACTATATCACACTGAGGAGAAGAGCGGCCATATTACTATATATATATTACTATATCACACTGAGGAGAAGAGCGGCCATATTACTATATATATATTACTATATTACACTGAGGAGAAGAGCGGCCATATTACTATATATATATTACCATATCACACTGAGGAGAAGAGCGGCCATATTACTATATATATATATTACTATATCACACTGAGGAGAAGAGCGGCCATATTACTATATATATATATTACTATATCACACTGAGGAGAAGAGCGGCCATATTACTATATATATTACTATATCACACTGAGGAGAAGAGCGGCCATATTACTATATATATATTTACTATATCACACTGAGGAGAAGAGCGGCCATATTACTATATATATATATTACTATATCACACTGAGGAGAAGAGCGGCCATATTACTATATATATATAATACTATATCACACTGAGGAGGAGAGCGGCCATATTACTATATATATATTACTATATCACACTGAGGAGAAGAGCGGCCATATTACTATATATATATATTACTATATCACACTGAGGAGAAGAGCGGCCATATTACTATATATATTACTATATCACACTGAGGAGAAGAGCGGCCATATTACTATATATATATATTACTATATCACACTGAGGAGAAGAGCGGCCATATTACTATATATATAATACTATATCACACTGAGGAGAAGAGCGGCCATATTACTATATATATATTACTATATCACACTGAGGAGAAGAGCGGCCATATTACTATATATATAATACTATATCACACTGAGGAGAAGAGCGGCCATATTACTATATATATATTACTATATCACACTGAGGAGAAGAGCGGCCATATTACTATATATATATTACTATATCACACTGAGGAGAAGAGCGGCCATATTACTATATATATATATTACTATATCACACTGAGGAGAAGAGCAGCCATATTACTATATATATATTACTATATCACACTGAGGAGAAGAGCGGCCATATTACTATATATATATATTACTATATCACACTGAGGAGAAGAGCGGCCATATTACTATATATATATTACTATATCACACTGAGGAGAAGAGCGGCCATATTACTATATATATATTACTATATCACACTGAGAAGAGCGGCCATATTACTATATATATATATTACTATATCACACTGAGGGGAAGAGCGGCCATATTACTATATATATTACTATATCACACTGAGGAGAAGAGCGGCCATATTACTATATATATATTACTATATCACACTGAGAAGAGCGGCCATATTACTATATATATATATTACTATATCACACTGAGGGGAAGAGCGGCCATATTACTATATATATTACTATATCACACTGAGGAGAAGAGTGGCCATATTACTATATATATATTACTATATCACACTGAGGAGAAGAGCGGCCATATTACTATATATATATTACTATATCACACTGAGGAGAAGAGCGGCCATATTACTATATATATATATTACTATATCACACTGAGGAGAAGAGCGGCCATATTACTATATATATATATTACTATATCACACTGAGGAGAAGAGCGGCCATATTACTATATATATATTACTATATCACACTGAGGAGAAGAGCGGCCATATTACTATATATATATCAAATCAAATCAAATCAAATAAGCTTTATTGGCAGGACCAAATACAAATTAGTTTTGCCAAAGCAAGTGTACATTAGGGCCTGGGGCTGTGGGGATGGTGGGTGGGGATTGTAGGAAGGATGGATGGGGCACATCCAGGGTGGGGACTGTGGGGGCACTTCTAGGATGGGGGCTATGGAAGTCCATGGCTTATGATGGGGCATATCCACGGTGGGGACTGTGGTAACGGTGGATGGGGCATATCCAGGGTGGGGATTGGGGGGCCACATCTGGGATGGGGGGCTATGGAAGTCCATGGCTTATCATAGTTCTCTTTCTCGAAGTCTATGACATTCGCTCACATACCGCGCTGCTATCTCCACTGCGCTCTCTTCTTCCCCCAGCAGGATATATATTTTCTCTTCCTCCTTCATGGAGCTGAAATCCGGGAAGAGATGGGAGAGTCTCCTGAAGTGAGTGTCCCTCACTGCTGAGTACTTGGTGCAGTGTAGCAGGAAGTGGGTTTCATCCTCCAGGGCCTCCAGGTCACAGTGTTGGCACAGTCTGTCCTCCCTTGGCTTGTAGCTCTGCTTGTGTCGACCGGATTCGATGGCTAGACTGTGGGCACTGAGTCTATATCGGCTCAGGGTCCTGCGGTCTCTGGGGTCCGGGATTTTCTCCAGATACGGGGCCAGTCTGTAGTCTCTCTGTAGACTCTGGTACGTGGTCAGTTTCTGTGAGGTGTTGATGTCGGTCCTCCAGTCACTGACATACCTCTCCTGGCCCTCGTCTACCATCTTCCTGATTCTGGTTCTTGTCAGGCTGCTGTGATTGGTTATTTTGTCCAGTTGGGTTTGGGAGAGCTGTGCCAGGGGTCCTGGTTCATCTGGCCCACGTATATGTATCAGAGCTTTGTGGTGATGGGAGCTTGGATTGCTACTCTGTAGGTGAGCCTGAAATGATAGTGACCTCTTCAGAGCTGCTAGGTGTAGAGGGAATCTGCCCAGCTCAGCTCGACAGGCGCTGTTGGAGGTGCTTCGATGGACCTGGAGAAGGTGCTTACAGAATTCCAGGTGGAATATTTCTGTTGGGCTGGAATCCCACCTTGACCAATCTGGGTAAGTGTGAGGGCCCCAGACTTCGCTGCCATACAGGAGGATTGGGGCAATGATGGAATCGAAGATTTTTAGCCAGACCCTCACTGGTGGCTTCAGATGATACAATTTCCTAACTATAACAATTTCCTAACTATATTACACTGAGGAGAAGAGCGGCCATATTACTATATATATATTACTATATCACACTGAGGAGAAGAGCAGCCATATTACTATATATATATATTACTATATCACACTGAGGAGAAGAGCGGCCATATTACTATATATATAACTATATCACACTGAGGAGAAGAGCGGCCATATTACTATATATATATATATATTACACTGAGGAGAAGAGCGGCCATATTACTATATATATATATTACTATATCACACTGAGGAGAAGAGCGGCCATATTACTATATATATATTACTATATCACACTGAGGAGAAGAGCGGCCATATTACTATATATATATTACTATATCACACTGAGGAGAAGAGCGGCCATATTACTATATATATATTACTATATCACACTGAGGAGAAGAGCGGCCATATTACTATATATATTACTATATCACACTGAGGAGAAGAGCGGCCATATTACTATATATATATTACTATATCACACTGAGGAGAAGAGCGGCCATATTACTATATATATATATTACTATATCACACTGAGGAGAAGAGCGGCCATATTACTATATATATATTACTATATCACACTGAGGAGAAGAGCGGCCATATTACTATATATATTACTATATCACACTGAGGAGAAGAGCGGCCATATTACTATATATATATATACTATATCACACTGAGGAGAAGAGCGGCCATATTACTATATATATATTACTATATCACACTGAGGAGAAGAGCGGCCATATTACTATATATATATATTACTATATCACACTGAGGAGAAGAGCGGCCATATTACTATATATATATTACTATATCACACTGAGGAGAAGAGCGGCCATATTACTATATATATATATTACTATATCACACTGAGGAGAAGAGCGGCCATATTACTATATATATAACTATATCACACTGAGGAGAAGAGCGGCCATATTACTATATATATATATTACTATATCACACTGAGGAGAAGAGCGGCCATATTACTATATATATAGTACTATATCACACTGAGGAGAAGAGCGGCCATATTACTATATATATATTACTATATCACACTGAGGAGAAGAGCGGCCATATTACTATATATATAACTATATTACACTGAGGAGAAGAGCGGCCATATTACTATATATATATTACTATATCACACTGAGGAGAAGAGCGGCCATATTACTATATATATATTACTATATCACACTGAGGAGAAGAGCGGCCATATTACTATATATATATATTACTATATCACACTGAGGAGAAGAGCGGCCATATTACTATATATATTACTATATCACACTGAGGAGAAGAGCGGCCATATTACTATATATATATATTACTATATCACACTGAGGAGAAGAGCGGCCATATTACTATATATATATATTACTATATCACACTGAGGAGAAGAGCGGCCATATTACTATATATATTACTATATCACACTGAGGAGAAGAGCGGCCATATTACTATATATATATATTACTATATCACACTGAGGAGAAGAGCGGCCATATTACTATATATATATTACTATATCACACTGAGGAGAAGAGTGGCCATATTACTATATATATATTACTATATCACACTGAGGAGAAGAGCGGCCATATTACTATATATATATATTACTATATCACACTGAGGAGAAGAGCGGCCATATTACTATATATATTACTATATCACACTGAGGAGAAGAGCGGCCATATTACTATATATATATATTACTATATCACACTGAGGAGAAGAGCGGCCATATTACTATATATATATATTACTATATCACACTGAGGAGAAGAGCGGCCATATTACTATATATATATATTACTATATCACACTGAGGAGAAGAGCGGCCATATTACTATATATATATATTACTATATCACACTGAGGAGAAGAGCGGCCATATTACTATATATATAACTATATTACATTGAGGAGAAGAGCGGCCATATTACTATATATATTACTATATCACACTGAGGAGAAGAGCGGCCATATTACTATATATATATATATATTACTATATCACACTGAGGAGAAGAGCGGCCATATTACTATATATATATTACTATATCACACTGAGGAGAAGAGCGGCCATATTACTATATATATATATTACTATATCACACTGAGGAGAAGAGCGGCCATATTACTATATATATTACTATATCACACTGAGGAGAAGAGTGGCCATATTACTATATATATTACTATATCACACTGAGGAGAAGAGCGGCCATATTACTATATATATTACTATATCACAATGAGGAGAAGAGCGGCCATATTACTATATATATTACTATATCACACTGAGGAGAAGAGCGGCCATATTACTATATATATATATTACTATATCACACTGAGGAGAAGAGCGGCCATATTACTATATATATATTACTATATCACACTGAGGAGAAGAGCGGCCATATTACTATATATATATTACTATATCACACTGAGGAGAAGAGCGGCCATATTACTATATATATTAATATATCACACTGAGGAGAAGAGCGGCCATATTACTATATATATACATTACTATATCACACTGAGGAGAAGAGCAGCCACATTACTATATATATTACTATATCACACTGAGGAGAAGAGCGGCCATATTACTATATATATATTACTATATCACACTGAGGAGGAGAGCGGCCATATTACTATATATATTACTATATCACACTGAGGAGAAGAGCGGCCATATTACTATATATATTACTATATCACACTGAGGAGAAGAGCGGCCATATTACTATATATATATTACTATATCACACTGAGGAGAAGAGCGGCCATATTACTATATATATTACTATATCACACTGAGGAGAAGAGCGGCCATATTACTATATATATATTACTATATCACACTGAGGAGAAGAGCAGCCATATTACTATATATATATTACTATATCACACTGAGGAGAAGAGCGGCCATATTACTATATATATATATATTACTATATCACACTGAGGAGAAGAGCGGCCATATTACTATATATATAATACTATATCACACTGAGGAGAAGAGCGGCCATATTACTATATATATTACTATATCACACTGAGGAGAAGAGCGGCCATATTACTATATATATATATATATATATTACTATATCACACTGAGGAGAAGAGCGGCCATATTACTATATATATATTACTATATCACACTGAGGAGAAGAGCGGCCATATTACTATATATATTACTATATCACACTGAGGAGAAGAGCGGCCATATTACTATATATATATATATTACTATATCACACTGAGGAGAAGAGCGGCCATATTACTATATATATATTACTAGATCACACTGAGGAGAAGAGCGTCCATATTACTATATATATATTACTATATCACACTGAGGAGAAGAGCGGCCATATTACTATATATATATTACTATATCACACTGAGGAGAAGAGCGGCCATATTACTATATATATATATTACTATATCACACTGAGGAGAAGAGCGGCCATATTACTATATATATATAATACTATATCACACTGAGGAGGAGAGCGGCCATATTACTATATATATATATTACTATATCACACTGAGGAGAAGAGCGGCCATATTACTATATATATATATTACTATATCACACTGAGGAGAAGAGCGGCCATATTACTATATATATTACTATATCACACTGAGGAGAAGAGCGGCCCTATTACTATATATATATATTACTATATCACACTGAGGAGAAGAGCGGCCATATTACTATATATATATTACTATATCACACTGAGGAGAAGAGCGGCCATATTACTATATATATATATTACTATATCACACTGAGGAGAAGAGCGGCCATATTACTATATATATATATTACTATATCACACTGAGGAGAAGAGCGGCCATATTACTATATATATATTACTATATCACACTGAGGAGAAGAGCGGCCATATTACTATATATATAATACTATATCACACTGAGGAGAAGAGCGGCCATATTACTATATATATATTACTATATCACACTGAGGAGAAGAGCGGCCATATTACTATATATATTACTATATCACACTGAGGAGAAGAGCGGCCATATTACTATATATATATATTACTATATCACACTGAGGAGAAGAGCGGCCATATTACTATATATATATATTACTATATCACACTGAGGAGAAGAGCGGCCATATTACTATATATATTACTATATCACACTGAGGAGAAGAGCGGCCATATTACTATATATATATTACTATATCACACTGAGGAGAAGAGCGGCCATATTACTATATATATATTACTATATCACACTGAGAAGAGCGGCCATATTACTATATATATATATTACTATATCACACTGAGGGGAAGAGCGGCCATATTACTATATATATTACTATATCACACTGAGGGGAAGAGCGGCCATATTACTATATATATTACTATATCACACTGAGGAGAAGAGTGGCCATATTACTATATATATATTACTATATCACACTGAGGAGAAGAGCGGCCATATTACTATATATATATTACTATATCACACTGAGGAGAAGAGCGGCCATATTACTATATATATATATTACTATATCACACTGAGGAGAAGAGCAGCCATATTACTATATATATATTACTATATCACACTGAGGAGAAGAGCGGCCATATTACTATATATATATATTACTATATCACACTGAGGAGAAGAGCGGCCATATTACTATATATATATTACTATATCACACTGAGGAGAAGAGCGGCCATATTACTATATATATATTACTATATCACACTGAGGAGAAGAGCGGCCATATTACTATATATATATTACTATATCACACTGAGGAGAAGAGCGGCCATATTACTATATATATAACTATATTACACTGAGGAGAAGAGCGGCCATATTACTATATATATATTACTATATCACACTGAGGAGAAGAGCAGCCATATTACTATATATATATATTACTATATCACACTGAGGAGAAGAGCGGCCATATTACTATATATATAACTATATCACACTGAGGAGAAGAGCGGCCATATTACTATATATATATATATATATTACACTGAGGAGAAGAGCGGCCATATTACTATATATATATATTACTATATCACACTGAGGAGAAGAGCGGCCATATTACTATATATATATTACTATATCACACTGAGGAGAAGAGCGGCCATATTACTATATATATATTACTATATCACACTGAGGAGAAGAGCGGCCATATTACTATATATATATTACTATATCACACTGAGGAGAAGAGCGGCCATATTACTATATATATTACTATATCACACTGAGGAGAAGAGCGGCCATATTACTATATATATATTACTATATCACACTGAGGAGAAGAGCGGCCATATTACTATATATATAACTATATTACACTGAGGAGAAGAGCAGCCATATTACTATATATATATTACTATATCACACTGAGGAGAAGAGCGCCCATATTACTATATATATATATATTACTATATCAGACTGAGGAGAAGAGCGGCCATATTACTATATATATATATTACTATATCACACTGAGGAGAAGAGCGGCCATATTACTATATATATATTACTATATCACACTGAGGAGAAGAGCGGCCATATTACTATATATATATATTACTATATCACACTGATAAAAAAATTGTTTAAAAGAACAGAGAGTCCTCAGTGGTTGATACCTTTTAATGGCTAACTGAAAAGATGGTAATAATTGCAAGCTTTCGAGACTACTCAGGTCTCTTCATCAGGCATGGTATAACACAAAATCTGAAGAGTCACGTATTTATACACAACAAGACTTAGAATAGTGCAGTAAAAAAAAAAAAAAAAAAAAAAAGAACAAGTTATATGAAACAGAACTATCTCTATGGCAGGGGGACAAGCTGTTCTAGTCATAAATACTGCTGCAGTTCAGTGTGAAAGTTTTATTGTCCTTTGATAAGGGTCTGGTCCAGGGCTGTGACACGCTCGGATGGTCAGAGGAGCACATCTTTTAACTGATGATGTTTTACATCAGTTAAAAGATGTGCTCCTCTGACCATCCGAGCGTGTCACAGCCCTGGACCAGACCCTTATCAAAGGACAATAAAACTTTCACACTGAACTGCAGCAGTATTTATGACTAGAACAGCTTGTCCCCCTGCCATAGAGATAGTTCTGTTTCATATAACTTGTTCTTTTTTTTTTTTTTTTTTTTTTACTGCACTATTCTAAGTCTTGTTGTGTATAAATACGTGACTCTTCAGATTTTGTGTTATACCATGCCTGATGAAGAGACCTGAGTAGTCTCGAAAGCTTGCAATTATTACCATCTTTTCAGTTAGCCATTAAAAGGTATCAACCACTGAGGACTCTCTGTTCTTTTAAACAATTTTTTTATCTCTACTGGCTAACACGGTACAAAGATATATTTTACTTGTATATCACACTGAGGAGAAGAGCGGCCATATTACTATATATATAACTATATCACACTGAGGAGAAGAGCGGCCATATTACTATATATATATATTACTATATCACACTGAGGAGAAGAGCGGCCATATTACTATATATATATTACTATATCACACTGAGGAGAAGAGCGGCCATATTACTATATATATATTACTATATCACACTGAGGAGAAGAGCGGCCATATTACTATATATATAACTATATTACACTGAGGAGAAGAGTGGCCATATTACTATATATATATTACTATATCACACTGAGGAGAAGAGCGGCCATATTACTATATATATATATTACTATATCACACTGAGGAGAAGAGCGGCCATATTACTATATATATATATTACTATATCACACTGAGGAGAAGAGCGGCCATATTACTATATATATAACTATATTACATTGAGGAGAAGAGCGGCCATATTACTATATATATTACTATATCACACTGAGGAGAAGAGCGGCCATATTACTATATATATTACTATATCACACTGAGGAGAAGAGCGGCCATATTACTATATATATATATATATTACTATATCACACTGAGGAGAAGAGCGGCCATATTACTATATATATATTACTATATCACACTGAGGAGAAGAGCGGCCATATTACTATATATATATATTACTATATCACACTGAGGAGAAGAGCGGCCATATTACTATATATATACATTACTATATCACACTGAGGAGAAGAGCGGCCATATTACTATATATATATGTCACGGCCGGGCGGTCGGGCAGACCCAGGAGGTGGATCCACTGGACCGAACTCTCTGAGATGGTGGTAGGGAGTCCGGCAGCTGAAGCACTGATGGGCAGTAGAACAGTCCGTGCAAGTGAAGGCAGCGGAGGAGTCCCAGGGACCACGGAGTCACAGAAGGTGGTCTTGGTGACGTAGCTCAGGTTCGGAGGCCGAGGTGATATCAGGCGGGGTCCGGAACCTCTGGAGCAAGATGACGGGTCACCGCAGGGATCCGGGATGGTACGGACTGTCAGATGGCAGACGGACAGCGTGCGGGGATCAGGACACGGCAGACTGGATGGCGAGGCAGGTACGGCTCTACAAAGACAGATAGGTGAGTACAGGCACATAAACACCAAGAGACCTGACTCCTAGCTCAGGGAACACGAAGATCAGGCCCCGCCCCCTTGGACAATGACCCCCTATATACCCTGTACCTGTGCAACCTCATTTCCTGTTAATGGACGCTGGCCCTTTAAGAAAGGGTCAGTGACCGCGCGCGCGCCCTAATGCGCATGCGCGCCGCCCGGGTGCCAGAAGCCAGGGAAGGAGGCTGCGAGGAGGACGCAGGGGAGCCGGCCAGGTCCAGGGAAGCTGTCGGGCGCCGGGATCGGGGGCCCGGAGCCCTGGGACGGACGGAATCCGGTGACTGGGAAGCGGAGATCGTGGCAGGTGAGCCGGGGAACGGGGGTGAGGACCCGGGGAGCGTGACAGTACCCCCCCCCCCACGCCCCCCTCCCCGCAACCGGGACATGAAGGCACGGATAAGAGGAGTGCCCACGTTCTCCCTGGGCTCCCAGGACCTATCCTCAGGACCATACCCTTCCCAGTCCACCAGGAAGAACTGTCGACCTCGTACGGTCTTCATGGCCACGATATCCCTTACCGCATAGATGTCGTCATCGGCAATAGGTGGAGGGGCCGGACTGGCAGCAGCGGAGAAGGGACCAAGGACAACCGGCTTGAGCAGGGAGACGTGGAATGAGTTGGGTATCGTCATCGTGGCCGGGAGCTGTAGCTTGTAGGAGACCTCATTGATCTTGTTGAGGACTTTAAACGGCCCGATGTAGCGAGGACCCAGCTTGTAGGATGGTATCTTCAGGCGGATGTACTGGGAGGCAAGCCAGACGAGATCTCCAGGAGAGAAACACGGAGGATCCAGACGTCTCTTGTCAGCGTGTTTCTTCATCCGCTGGGAAGCGCGCCCAAGGGACGCCTTGACAGAGTCCCAAATGGTAGCAAAGTCACGAACTGCAGTATCAGCAGCCGGGACATCCGAGGAAGGGGATATAGGCAATGGGACGGCGGGCTGGAGTCCGTAAACAACATGGAAGGGAGATTCGGAGGATGACTCACTGACGTGGTGGTTATGGGAGAATTCAGCCCAAGGCAGAAGCGAGGACCAGTCGTCGTGATGGGCGTTGACATAGTGACGTAGGTATGAGGTCACGATTTGATTGACCCTCTCCACTTGGCCGTTAGACTGAGGATGGTAAGAAGAAGAAAAGTCCAGAGTCACTCCCAGATGTTTGCATAGAGCCCTCCAGAAGCGGGAGGTGAACTGAGTTCCTCTGTCGGACACTATGTGGGATGGAAAGCCATGCAAGCGGAAGATGTGATGTATATAGGCTTCCGCGAGTTCCTGAGCAGAGGGCAGTCCGGCCATAGGAACGAAGTGGGCCATTTTGGAGAATCGATCAACCACGACCCATATGACTGTGTGCCCGGAGGATAATGGCAAGTCCGTAATAAAGTCCATTGCTATGTGTTGCCACGGGACTGAGGGTATCGGTAAAGGCAGAAGACGACCATGGGGCAAGTGTTTGGGCGTCTTGTTCCTGGCACAGGAGGAGCAGGCAGAGACAAAAGCAGCGACGTCCGTGCGAAGGGATGGCCACCAGTAATGGCGTACAATCGCACCCCATGTTCTCTTCTGACCAGCATGCCCGGCTGTTTTTGAGGCATGACCCCAGTGTAACACTTTTTGCCTGTCGGTATCGGAGACATAGGTCTTCCCGGGCGGTATCTGGGCTAGGGTGACAGGGGCCACCGGAATGATGTTGCTAGGACAGATGATGGGTTGGGTAGTCTCTTCCTCCTGCTCCATGGGCATGAAAGACCTGGACAAGGCATCAGCGCGTACATTCTTGTCCGCGGGTCGGAAGTGAAGCTGAAAGTCGAACCTGGCAAAGAATAAGGACCACCTGGCTTGCCGTGGGTTCAGTCGCTGAGCGGACCGCAGGTATTCTAGGTTCTTGTGGTCCGTGTAGATGATCACGGGATACACTGCACCTTCCAGGAGGTAGCGCCATTCCTCCAGTGCCAGTTTGACTGCCAAGAGCTCTCGGTCCCCGATGGTATAGTTGCGTTCAGGCGCTGAGAAGCCCTTGGAGAAGAATCCGCAAGTCACCATCTTCCCGGAGGAGGACTTCTGCATGAGCACTGCTCCGGCTCCTGAGGAGGAGGCATCCACCTCCAAGGTGAACTGGCGGTTTAGCTCCGGACGGTGAAGTACAGGCGAGGAAGCAAAAGCCCGCTTCAAAGAGCCAAACGCGGCGTCGGCCGCAGGCGACCAGTCCTTTGGATTTGCCTCTTTCTTAGTCAAAGCGGAAAGTGGAGCAGTCAGAGCAGAGAAGTGAGGGACGAATTGGCGGTAGTAGTTGGCGAATCCCAGGAAGCGTTGGATTGCCTTCAGTCCAGAAGGGGGAGGCCAGTTGAGAATGGCGGAGACCTTCTTGGGATCCATCTGCAGTCCAGTCTCAGAGATGATGTACCCCAGAAAGGGGAGAGAAGACTGCTCAAAGACACACTTCTCATACTTTGCGTACAGACGGTTCTCTCTTAGTCGTCGTAGAACCAGCTGTACGTGCTCTCTGTGGGTTGGGAGGTCCGGAGAGAAGACAAGGATGTCATCTAGATATACTACCACACAGGTGTAGAGGAGGTCTCGGAACACGTCGTTCACCAGTTCTTGGAAGACGGCAGGAGCGTTACACAGGCCGAAGGGCATCACGCAGTACTCATAATGTCCATCGCGCGTATTAAACGCGGTCTTCCATTCGTCACCAGAGCGGATGCGCACCAGATTGTAAGCACCCCGAAGATCCAGCTTGGTGAACAGACGGGCTCCTCTAAGCCGGTCAAACAATTCGGGGATGAGCGGCAGAGGGTACTTGTTCTTAACAGTGATCTGATTCAGACCCCGGTAGTCGATGCAGGGACGTAAATCGCCCTCTTTTTTCTTGACAAAGAAGAAACCTGCTCCAGCAGGAGAGGAGGATCTCCGAATGAATCCCCTAGCCAGGCTCTCTGAGATGTAAGTAGACATAGCCCTTGTTTCGGCTGGAGACAAAGGATATATCCGTCCTCGTGGTGGCGTTGTTCCAGGGAGCAGGTCGATGGCACAATCGTAGGGGCGATGTGGCGGCAGTACCTCGGATTCTTTTTTATCAAAGACATCAGCAAAGGACCAATAAGCCGAGGGCAGCCCCGGTAGGTTCTCAGGAACCGGAGGTCGTCGGATGGGTTGTGTGGATTTTAGGCATCTCTCATGACACGAAGCACCCCAGCGGGTGATTTCGCCAGTGCCCCAGCTGACTGATGGTTCGTGAGTCCGTAACCATGGAAGGCCCAGCAGGATCTGATGGGACATGTGCGGAAGGACGTAGAAGACGATGTTCTCGGTGTGAAGAGCACCGATGCGCAGTTCAACCGGCCTGGTGGTCCAGGAGATGGTGTCAGAAAGGGGTCTCCCATCCACAGAGGCAATCACCAGGGGCTTGTTGAGTGGGATAACAGGCACCTGGTATTTATCCACGGTGGCTTGCTGGATGAAATTGCCTGCTGCCCCGGAATCAAGATAGGCCTCAGCCGTGAACCGCGTCTCTCCAGTTGACACTTGCACAGTCCACATAACCGGGTCTGAGAGAGTCCCAGCACCTAGGGTGGCCTCTCCTACCAACCCTAGGCTTTGGAGTTTCCCGGCCTCTCTGGACAGGAGCGTAGCAGGTGGGTGTCCTCACCACAGTAAAAGCAGAGGCCCTGGGCGAGCCGCTCTGCTCGACGTCGTTCAGACTGCCGCACTCGGTCGATCTGCATGGGCTCGTGGACGGGAATCCCAGCTGTTGATGACTGAGGAACGGAGGACTTCTGCGGAGGAGGAGAATGCCGTACCGGGCGTCTCTCCCGAGATAGCTCTTTGGAGCGCTCCTGAAACCGTATGTCCACACGAGTTGCTAGGGCGATCAGTGCATCTAGGGTGGAGGGCACGTCCCGACCCGCCAACTCATCCTTGATGCGACTCGAGAGTCCTTCCCAGAAGGCGGCTGTTAGGGCCTCATTATTCCACCCGAGTTCTGAAGCCAAAGTGCGGAAACGGATGGCGTATTGACCCACCGTCAGTGTCCCTTGACGTAGGCGGAGGAGTGATGAAGCAGAGGCAGAGGCGCGTCCTGGCTCGTCAAAGGTACTGCGGAAGGCCTGTAGGAACTGTTGAAGATCCTTGGTCATGGGGTCCTCCTTCTCCCACAAGGGGTTCATCCACGCCAGCGCCTCGCCCTCTAGGTGGGACATTATAAAGGCGACCTTGGCTTGGTCGGAGGCGAACAGATGTGGCAGCTGCGTGAAGTGAAGGGAACATTGGTTTATGAAGCCCCTGCAGGTCTTGGGATCTCCAGCATACCGAGGAGGTGACGCCAAACGGAGTCGGGAAGCATCTGAAGAGGCTGCCACTGGTACGGGAGCCATGGCTTGCCTGGCGGGGGACCTGGGTGCCGCAGGCGTCATTGATGCTTGTAATGTGTACAGGCGGGTGTCCACGGAGGTCATGAATTGCAGCATGCGGGTCTGGACTTCACGCTGGCGTTGGAGTTCCTCTTGCAGGGCCATTAATGCAGCAGCGGGATCCATGGCCTGATCTTACTGTCACGGCCGGGCGGTCGGGCAGACCCAGGAGGTGGATCCACTGGACCGAACTCTCTGAGATGGTGGTAGGGAGTCCGGCAGCTGAAGCACTGATGGGCAGTAGAACAGTCCGTGCAAGTGAAGGCAGCGGAGGAGTCCCAGGGACCACGGAGTCACAGAAGGTGGTCTTGGTGACGTAGCTCAGGTTCGGAGGCCGAGGTGATATCAGGCGGGGTCCGGAACCTCTGGAGCAAGATGACGGGTCACCGCAGGGATCCGGGATGGTACGGACTGTCAGATGGCAGACGGACAGCGTGCGGGGATCAGGACACGGCAGACTGGATGGCGAGGCAGGTACGGCTCTACAAAGACAGATAGGTGAGTACAGGCACATAAACACCAAGAGACCTGACTCCTAGCTCAGGGAACACGAAGATCAGGCCCCGCCCCCTTGGACAATGACCCCCTATATACCCTGTACCTGTGCAACCTCATTTCCTGTTAATGGACGCTGGCCCTTTAAGAAAGGGTCAGTGACCGCGCGCGCGCCCTAATGCGCATGCGCGCCGCCCGGGTGCCAGAAGCCAGGGAAGGAGGCTGCGAGGAGGACGCAGGGGAGCCGGCCAGGTCCAGGGAAGCTGTCGGGCGCCGGGATCGGGGGCCCGGAGCCCTGGGACGGACGGAATCCGGTGACTGGGAAGCGGAGATCGTGGCAGGTGAGCCGGGGAACGGGGGTGAGGACCCGGGGAGCGTGACAATATATATATTACTATATCACACTGAGGAGAAGAGCGGCCATATTACTATATATATATTACTATATCACACTGAGGAGAAGAGCGGCCATATTACTATATATATTACTATATCACACTGAGGAGAAGAGCGGCCATATTACTATATATATTACTATATCACACTGAGGAGAAGAGCGGCCATATTACTATATATATTACTATATCACACTGAGGAGAAGAGCGGCCATATTACTATATATATTACTATATCACAATGAGGAGAAGAGCGGCCATATTACTATATATATTACTATATCACACTGAGGAGAAGAGCGGCCATATTACTATATATATTACTATATCACACTGAGGAGAAGAGCGGCCATATTACTATATATATTACTATATCACACTGAGGAGAAGAGCGGCCATATTACTATATATATTACTATATCACACTGAGGAGAAGAGCGGCCATATTACTATATATATTACTATATCACACTGAGGAGAAGAGCGGCCATATTACTATATATATATATTACTATATCACACTAAGGAGAAGAGCGGCCATATTACTATATATATATTACTATATCACACTGAGGAGAAGAGCGGCCATATTACTATATATATATTACTATATCACACTGAGGAGAAGAGCGGCCATATTACTATATATATTAATATATCACACTGAGGAGAAGAGCGGCCATATTACTATATATATACATTACTATATCACACTGAGGAGAAGAGCAGCCACATTACTATATATATTACTATATCACACTGAGGAGAAGAGCGGCCATATTACTATATATATATTACTATATCACACTGAGGAGGAGAGCGGCCATATTACTATATATATTACTATATCACACTGAGGAGAAGAGCGGCCATATTACTATATATATTACTATATCACACTGAGGAGAAGAGCGGCCATATTACTATATATATATTACTATATCACACTGAGGAGAAGAGCGGCCATATTACTATATATATTACTATATCACACTGAGGAGAAGAGCGGCCATATTACTATATATATATTACTATATCACACTGAGGAGAAGAGCAGCCATATTACTATATATATATTACTATATCACACTGAGGAGAAGAGCGGCCATATTACTATATATATATATATATTACTATATCACACTGAGGAGAAGAGCGGCCATATTACTATATATATAATACTATATCACACTGAGGAGAAGAGCGGCCATATTACTATATATATTACTATATCACACTGAGGAGAAGAGCGGCCATATTACTATATATATTACTATATCACACTGAGGAGAAGAGCGGCCATATTACTATATATATTACTATATCACACTGAGGAGAAGAGCGGCCATATCACTATATATATATATATTACTATATCACACTGAGGAGAAGAGCGGCCATATTACTATATATATATTACTAGATCACACTGAGGAGAAGAGCGGCCATATTACTATATATATATTACTATATCACACTGAGGAGAAGAGCGGCCATATTACTATATATATATTACTATATCACACTGAGGAGAAGAGCGGCCATATTACTATATATATATTACTATATCACACTGAGGAGAAGAGCGGCCACATTACTATATATAACTATATCACACTGAGGAGAAGGGCGGCCATATTACTATATATATATTACTATATCACACTGAGGAGAAGAGCGGCCATATTACTATATATATTACTATATCACACTGAGGAGAAGAGCGGCCATATTACTATATATATTATTATATCACACTGAGGAGAAGAGCGGCCACATTACTATATATATTACTATATCACACTGAGGAGAAGAGCAGCCATATTACTATATATATATTACTATATCACACTGAGGAGAAGAGCGGCCATATTACTATATATATATTACTATATCACACTGAGGAGAAGAGCGGCCATATTACTATATATATATTACTATATCACACTGAGGAGATGAGCGGCCATATTACTATATATATTACTATATCACACTGAGGAGAAGAGCGGCCATATTACTATATATATTACTATATCACACTGAGGAGAAGAGCGGCCATATTACTATATATATTATTATATCACACTGAGGAGAAGAGCGGCCACATTACTATATATATTACTATATCACACTGAGGAGAAGAGCGGCCATATTACTATATATATTACTATATCACACTGAGGAGAAGAGCGGCCACATTACTATATATATTACTATATCACACTGAGGAGAAGAGCGGCCACATTACTATATATATTACTATATCACACTGAGGAGAAGAGCAGCCATATTACTATATATATATTACTATATCACACTGAGGAGAAGAGCAGACATATTACTATATATATATATTACTATATCACACTGAGGAGAAGAGCGGCCATATTACTATATATATTACTATATCACACTGAGGAGAAGAGCAGCCATATTACTATATATATTATTATATCACACTGAGGAGAAGAGCAGCCATATTACTATATATATTACTATATCACACTGAGGAGAAGAGCAGCCATATTACTATATATATTATTATATCACACTGAGGAGAAGAGCAGCCATATTACTATATATATTATTATATCACACTGAGGAGAAGAGCGGCCATATTACTATATATATTATTATATCACACTGAGGAGAAGAGCGGCCATATTACTATATATATATATTACTATATCACACTGAGGAGAAGAGCGGCCATATTACTATATATATTACTATATCACACTGAGGAGAAGAGTGGCCATATTACTATATATATATTACTATATCACACTGAGTAGAAGAGCGGCCATATTACTATATATATATATATTACTATATCACACTGAGGAGAAGAGCGGCCATATTACTATATATATTACTATATTACACTGAGGGGAAGAGCGGCCATATTACTATATATATTACTATATCACACTGAGGAGAAGAGCGGCCATATTACTATATATATATTACTATATCACACTGAGGAGAAGAGCGGCCATATTACTATATATATTACTATATTACACTGAGGAGAAGAGCGGCCATATTACTATATATATATATTACTATATCACACTGAGGAGAAGAGCGGCCATATTACTATATATATTACTATATCACACTGAGGAGAAGAGTGGCCATATTACTATATATATATATTACTATATCACACTGAGGAGAAGAGCGGCCATATTACTATATATATATTACTATATCACACTGAGGAGAAGAGTGGCCATATTACTATATATATATTACTATATCACACTGAGGAGAAGAGCGGCCATATTACTCTATATATATTACTATATCACACTGAGGAGAAGAGCGGCCATATTACTATATATATATTACTATACCACACTGAGGAGAAGAGCGGCCATATTACTATATATATATATTACTATATCACACTGAGGAGAAGAGCGGCCATATTACTATATATATATTACTATATCACACTGAGGAGAAGAGCGGCCATATTACTATATATATATATTACTATATCACACTGAGGAGAAGAGCGGCCATATTACTATATATATATATTACTATACCACACTGAGGAGAAGAGCGGCCATATTACTATATATATATATTACTATATCACACTGAGGAGAAGAGCGGCCATATTACTATATATATACATTACTATATCACACTGAGGAGAAGAGCGGCCATATTACTATATATATATATATTACTATATCACACTGAGGAGAAGAGCGGCCATATTACTATATATATATTACTATATCACACTGAGGAGAAGAGCGGCCATATTACTATATATATATTACTATATCACACTGAGGAGAAGAGCGGCCATATTACTATATATATATTACTATATTACACTGAGGAGAAGAGCGGCCATATTACTATATATATATATTACTATATCACACTGAGGAGAAGAGCGGCCATATTACTATATATATTACTATATCACACTGAGGAGAAGAGCGGCCATATTACTATATATATATTACTATATCACACTGAGGAGAAGAGCGGCCATATTACTATATATATATTACTATATCACACTGAGGAGAAGAGCGGCCATATTACTATATATATATTACTATATCACACTGAGGAGAAGAGCGGCCATATTACTATATATATATTACTATATCACACTGAGGAGAAGAGCGGCCATATTACTCTATATATATTACTATATCACACTGAGGAGAAGAGCGGCCATATTACTATATATATATTACTATATCACACTGAGGAGAAGAGTGGCCATATTACTATATATATATTACTATATCACACTGAGGAGAAGAGCGGCCATATTACTCTATATATATTACTATATCACACTGAGGAGAAGAGCGGCCATATTACTATATATATATTACTATATCACACTGAGGAGAAGAGCGGCCATATTACTATATATATATTACTATATCACACTGAGGAGAAGAGCGGCCATATTACTATATATATATTACTATATCACACTGAGGAGAAGAGCGGCCATATTACTATATATATATTACTATATCACACTGAGGAGAAGAGCGGCCATATTACTCTATATATATTACTATATCACACTGAGGAGAAGAGCGGCCATATTACTATATATATATTACTATATCACACTGAGGAGAAGAGTGGCCATATTACTATATATATATTACTATATCACACTGAGGAGAAGAGCGGCCATATTACTCTATATATATTACTATATCACACTGAGGAGAAGAGCGGCCATATTACTATATATATATTACTATATCACACTGAGGAGAAGAGCGGCCATATTACTATATATATTACTATATCACACTGAGGAGAAGAGCGGCCATATTACTATATATATTACTATATCACACTGAGGAGAAGAGTGGCCATATTACTCTATATATATTACTATATCACACTGAGGAGAAGAGCGGCCATATTACTATATATATTACTATATCACACTGAGGAGAAGAGCGGCCATATTACTATATATATTACTATATCACACTGAGGAGAAGAGCAGCCATATTACTATATATATTACTATATCACACTGAGGAGAAGAGTGGCCATATTACTATATATATATTACTATATCACACTGAGGAGAAGAGCGGCCATTTTACTATATATATATTACTATATCACACTGAGGAGAAGAGCGGCCATATTACTATATATATATATATTACTATATCACACTGAGGAAAAGAGCGGCCATATTACTATATATATTACTATATCACACTGAGGAGAAGAGCGGCCATATTACTATATATATATTACTATATCACACTGAGGAGAAGAGCGGCCATATTACTATATATATTACTATATCACACTGAGGAAAAGAGCGGCCATATTACTATATATATTACTATATCACACTGAGGAGAAGAGCGGCCATATTACTATATATATTACTATATCACACTGAGGAGAAGAGCGGCCATATTACTATATATATATATTACTATATCACACTGAAGAGGAGAGCGGCCATATTACTATATATATTACTATATCATACTGAGGAGAAGAGCGGCCATATTACTATATATATATTACTATATCACACTGAGGAGAAGAGCGGCCATATTACTATATATATATATATATATATTACTATATCACACTGAGGAGAAGAGCGGCCATATTACTATATATATATTACTATATCACACTGAGGAGAAGAGCGGCCATATTACTATAATATATATATATATATTACTATATCACACTGAGGAGAAGAGCGGCCATATTACTATATATATATTACTATATCCCACTGAGGAAAAGAGCGGCCATATTACTATATATATATATTACTATATCACACTGAGGAGAAGAGCGGCCATATTACTATATATAATATTACTATATCACATTGAGGAGAAGAGCGGCCATATTACTATATATATATATTACTATATCACACTGAGGAGAAGAGCGGCCATATTACTATATATATTACTCTATCACACTGAGGAGAAAGAGCGGCCATATTACTATATATATATATTACTATATCACACTGAGGAGAAGAGCGGCCATATTACTATATATATTACTATATCACACTGAAGAGAAGAGCGGCCATATTACTATATATATATTACTATATCACACTGAGGAGAAGAGCGGCCATATTACTATATATATTACTATATCACACTGAGGAGAAGAGCGGCCATATTACTATATATATATTACTATATCACACTGAGGAGAAGAGCGGCCATATTACTATATATATATATATTACTATATCACACTGAGGAGAAGAGCGGCCATATTACTATATATATTACTATATCACACTGAGGAGAAGAGCGGCCATATTACTATATATATTACTATATCACACTGAGGAGAAGAGCGGCCATATTACTGTATATATATTACTATATCACACTGAGGAGAAGAGCAGCCATATTACTATATATATATTACTATATCACACTGAGGAGAAGAGCGGCCATATTACTATATATATATATATATTACTATATCACACTGAGGAGAAGAGCGGCCATATTACTATATATATTACTATATCACACTGAGGAGAAGAGCGGCCATATTACTATATATATTACTATATCACACTGAGGAGAAGAGCGGCCATATTGCTATATATATTACTATATCACACTGAGGAGAAGAGCGGCCATATTACAATATATATTACTATATCACACTGAGGAGAAGAGCGGCCATATTACTATATATATTACTATATTACACTGAGGGGAAGAGCGGCCATATTACTATATATATTACTATATCACACTGAGGAGAAGAGCGGCCATATTACTATATATATTACTATATCACACTGAGGAGAAGAGCGGCCATATTACTATATATATATATTACTATATCACACTGAGGAGAAGAGCGGCCATATTACTATATATATATTACTATATCACGACTGAGGAGAAGAGCGGCCATATTACTATATATATATTACTATATCACACTGAGGAGAAGAGCGGCCATATTACTATATATATATTACTATATCACACTGAGGAGAAGAGCGGCCATATTACTATATATATATTACTATATCACACTGGGAGAAGAGCGGCCATTTTACTATATATATATTACTATATCACACTGAGGAGAAGAGCGGCCATATTACTATATATATATTACTATACCACACTGAGGAGAAGAGCGGCCATATTACTATATATATTACTATATCACACTGAGAAGAGCGGCCATATTACTATATATATTACTATATCACACTGAGGAGAAGAGCGGCCATATTACTATATATATATTAGTATATCACACTGAGGAGAAGAGCGGCCATATTACTATATATATATTAGTATATCACACTGAGGAGAAGAGCGGCAATATTACTATATATATATATTACTATATCACACTGAGGAGAAGAGCGGCCATATTACTATATATATATATATATATATTACTATATCACACTGAGGAGAAGAGCGGCCATATTACTATATATATTACTATATCACACTGAGGAGAAGAGCGGCCATATTACTATATATATATTACTATATCACACTGAGGAGAAGAGCGGCCATATTACTATATATATATTACTATATCACACTGAGGAGAAGAGCGGCCATATTACTATATATATATTACTATATCACACTGAGGAGAAGAGCGGCCATATTACTATATATATATTACTATATCACACTGAGGAGAAGAGCGGCCATATTACTATATATATATTACTATATCACACTGAGGAGAAGAGCTGCCATATTACTATATATATTACTATATCACACTGAGGAGAAGAGCGGCCATATTACTATATATATTACTATATCACACTGAGGAGAAGAGCGGCCATATTACTATATATATTACTATATCACACTGAGGAGAAGAGCGGCCATATTACTATATATATTACTATATCACACTGAGGAGAAGAGCGGCCATATTACTATATATATTACTATATCACACTGAGGAGAAGAGCGGCCATATTACTATATATATACATTACTATATCACACTGAGGAGAAGAGCGGCCATATTACTATATATATATATATTACTATATCACACTGAGGAGAAGAGCTGCCATATTACTATATATATATTACTATATCACACTGAGGAGAAGAGCGGCCATATTACTATATATATATTACTATATTACACTGAGAAGAGCGGCCATATTACTATATATATATATTACTATATCACACTGAGGAGAAGAGCGGCCATATTACTATATATATTACTATATCACACTGAGGAGAAGAGCGGCCATATTACTATATATATATATTACTATATCACACTGAGGAGAAGAGCGGCCATATTACTATATATATATTACTATATCACACTGAGGAGAAGAGCGGCCATATTACTATATATATATTACTATATCACACTGAGGAGAAGAGCGGCCATATTACTATATATATATTACTATATCACACTGAGGAGAAGAGCGGCCATATTACTCTATATATATTACTATATCACACTGAGGAGAAGAGCAGCCATATTACTATATATATATATTACTATATCACACTGAGGAGAAGAGCGGCCATATTACTATATATATATTACTATATCACACTGAGGAGAAGAGCGGCCATATTACTATATATATTACTATATCACACTGAGGAGAAGAGTGGCCATATTACTATATATATATTACTATATCACACTGAGGAGAAGAGCGGCCATTTTACTATATATATATATTACTATATCACACTGAGGAGAAGAGCGGCCATATTACTATATATATATTACTATATCACACTGAGGAGAAGAGCGCCCATATTACTATATATATATATATTACTATATTAGACTGAGGAGAAGAGCGGCCATATTACTATATATATATATTACTATATCACACTGAGGAGAAGAGCGGCCATATTACTATATATATATTACTATATCACACTGAGGAGAAGAGCGGCCATATTACTATATATATATATTACTATATCACACTGAGGAGAAGAGCGGCCATATTACTATATATATAACTATATCACACTGAGGAGAAGAGCGGCCATATTACTATATATATATATTACTATATCACACTGAGGAGAAGAGCGGCCATATTACTATATATATATTACTATATCACACTGAGGAGAAGAGCGGCCATATTACTATATATATATTACTATATCACACTGAGGAGAAGAGCGGCCATATTACTATATATATAACTATATTACACTGAGGAGAAGAGTGGCCATATTACTATATAATATATTACTATATCACACTGAGGAGAAGAGCGGCCATATTACTATATATATATATTACTATATCACACTGAGGAGAAGAGCGGCCATATTACTATATATATATATTACTATATCACACTGAGGAGAAGAGCGGCCATATTACTATATATATAACTATATTACATTGAGGAGAAGAGCGGCCATATTACTATATATATTACTATATCACACTGAGGAGAAGAGCGGCCATATTACTATATATATTACTATATCACACTGAGGAGAAGAGCGGCCATATTACTATATATATATATATATTACTATATCACACTGAGGAGAAGAGCGGCCATATTACTATATATATATTACTATATCACACTGAGGAGAAGAGCGGCCATATTACTATATATATACATTACTATATCACACTGAGGAGAAGAGCGGCCATATTACTATATATATACATTACTATATCACACTGAGGAGAAGAGCGGCCATATTACTATATATATATATATTACTATATCACACTGAGGAGAAGAGCGGCCATATTACTATATATATATTACTATATCACACTGAGGAGAAGAGCGGCCATATTACTATATATATTACTATATCACACTGAGGAGAAGAGCGGCCATATTACTATATATATTACTATATCACAATGAGGAGAAGAGCGGCCATATTACTATATATATTACTATATCACACTGAGGAGAAGAGCGGCCATATTACTATATATATATATTACTATATCACACTGAGGAGAAGAGCGGCCATATTACTATATATATGTTACTATATCACACTGAGGAGAAGAGCGGCCATATTACTATATATATATTACTATATCACACTGAGGAGAAGAGCGGCCATAATTACTATATATATTAATATATCACACTGAGGAGAAGAGCGGCCATATTACTATATATATACATTACTATATCACACTGAGGAGAAGAGCAGCCACATTACTATATATATTACTATATCACACTGAGGAGAAGAGCGGCCATATTACTATATATATATTACTATATCACACTGAGGAGGAGAGCGGCCATATTACTATATATATTACTATATCACACTGAGGAGAAGAGCGGCCATATTACTATATATATTACTATATCACACTGAGGAGAAGAGCGGCCATATTACTATATATATATTACTATATCACACTGAGGAGAAGAGCGGCCATATTACTATATATATTACTATATCACACTGAGGAGAAGAGCGGCCATATTACTATATATATATTACTATATCACACTGAGGAGAGCAGCCATATTACTATATATATATTACTATATCACACTGAGGAGAAGAGCGGCCATATTACTATATATATATATATTACTATATCACACTGAGGAGAAGAGCGGCCATATTACTATATATATAATACTATATCACACTGAGGAGAAGAGCGGCCATATTACTATATATATTACTATATCACACTGAGGAGAAGAGCGGCCATATTACTATATATATTACTATATCACACTGAGGAGAAGAGCGGCCATATTACTATATATATTACTATATCACACTGAGGAGAAGAGCGGCCATATTACTATATATATATATATTACTATATCACACTGAGGAGAAGAGCGGCCATATTACTATATATATTACTATATCACACTGAGGAGAAGAGCGGCCATATTACTATATATATATTACTATATCACACTGAGGAGAAGAGCGGCCACATTACTATATATAACTATATCACACTGAGGAGAAGGGCGGCCATATTACTATATATATATTACTATATCACACTGAGGAGAAGAGCGGCCATATTACTATATATATATACTATATCACACTGAGGAGAAGAGCGGCCATATTACTATATATATTACTATATCACACTGAGGAGAAGAGCGGCCATATTACTATATATATTATTATATCACACTGAGGAGAAGAGCGGCCACATTACTATATATATTACTATATCACACTGAGGAGAAGAGCAGCCATATTACTATATATATATTACTATATCACACTGAGGAGAAGAGCAGACATATTACTATATATATATATTACTATATCACACTGAGGAGAAGAGCGGCCATATTACTATATATATTACTATATCACACTGAGGAGAAGAGCGGCCATATTACTATATATATTACTATATCACACTGAGGAGAAGAGCGGCCATATTACTATATATATTACTATATCACACTGAGGAGAAGAGCGGCCATATTACTATATATATTACTATATCACACTGAGGAGAAGAGCGGCCACATTACTATATATATTACTATATCACACTGAGGAGAAGAGCGGCCATATTACTATATATATATTACTATATCACACTGAGGAGAAGAGCAGACATATTACTATATATATATTACTATATCACACTGAGGAGAAGAGCAGACATATTACTATATATATATATTACTATATCACACTGAGGAGAAGAGCGGCCATATTACTATATATATTACTATATCACACTGAGGAGAAGAGCGGCCATATTACTATATATATATATTACTATATCACACTGAGGAGAAGAGCGGCCATATTACTATATATATTACTATATCACACTGAGGAGAAGAGTGGCCATATTACTATATATATATTACTATATCACACTGAGTAGAAGAGCGGCCATATTACTATATATATATATATTACTATATCACACTGAGGAGAAGAGCGGCCATATTACTATATATATTACTATATTACACTGAGGGGAAGAGCGGCCATATTACTATATATATTACTATATCACACTGAGGAGAAGAGCGGCCATATTACTATATATATATTACTATATCACACTGAGGAGAAGAGCGGCCATATTACTATATATATTACTATATTACACTGAGGAGAAGAGCGGCCATATTACTATATATATTATTATATCACACTGAGGAGAAGAGCGGCCATATTACTATATATATTATTATATCACACTGAGGAGAAGAGCGGCCATATTACTATATATATATATTACTATATCACACTGAGGAGAAGAGCGGCCATATTACTATATATATTACTATATCACACTGAGGAGAAGAGTGGCCATATTACTATATATATATATTACTATATCACACTGAGGAGAAGAGCGGCCATATTACTATATATATATTACTATATCACACTGAGTAGAAGAGCGGCCATATTACTATATATATATATATTACTATATCACACTGAGGAGAAGAGCGGCCATATTACTATATATATTACTATATTACACTGAGGGGAAGAGCGGCCATATTACTATATATATTACTATATCACACTGAGGAGAAGAGCGGCCATATTACTATATATATATTACTATATCACACTGAGGAGAAGAGCGGCCATATTACTATATATATTACTATATTACACTGAGGAGAAGAGCGGCCATATTACTATATATATATATTACTATATCACACTGAGGAGAAGAGCGGCCATATTACTATATATATTACTATATCACACTGAGGAGAAGAGTGGCCATATTACTATATATATATATTACTATATCACACTGAGAAGAGCGGCCATATTACTATATATATATATATATTACTATATCACACTGAGGAGAAGAGCGGCCATATTACTATATATATTACTATATCACACTGAGGAGAAGAGCGGCCATATTACTATATATATATTACTATATCACACTGAGGAGAGCAGCCATATTACTATATATATATTACTATATCACACTGAGGAGAAGAGCGGCCATATTACTATATATATATATATTACTATATCACACTGAGGAGAAGAGCGGCCATATTACTATATATATAATACTATATCACACTGAGGAGAAGAGCGGCCATATTACTATATATATTACTATATCACACTGAGGAGAAGAGCGGCCATATTACTATATATATTACTATATCACACTGAGGAGAAGAGCGGCCATATTACTATATATATTACTATATCACACTGAGGAGAAGAGCGGCCATATTACTATATATATATATATTACTATATCACACTGAGGAGAAGAGCGGCCATATTACTATATATATATTACTAGATCACACTGAGGAGAAGAGCGGCCATATTACTATATATATATTACTATATCACACTGAGGAGAAGAGCGGCCATATTACTATATATATATTACTATATCACACTGAGGAGAAGAGCGGCCACATTACTATATATAACTATATCACACTGAGGAGAAGGGCGGCCATATTACTATATATATATTACTATATCACACTGAGGAGAAGAGCGGCCATATTACTATATATATTACTATATCACACTGAGGAGAAGAGCGGCCATATTACTATATATATTACTATATCACACTGAGGAGAAGAGCGGCCATATTACTATATATATTATTATATCACACTGAGGAGAAGAGCGGCCACATTACTATATATATTACTATATCACACTGAGGAGAAGAGCAGCCATATTACTATATATATATTACTATATCACACTGAGGAGAAGAGCAGACATATTACTATATATATATATTACTATATCACACTGAGGAGAAGAGCGGCCATATTACTATATATATTACTATATCACACTGAGGAGAAGAGCGGCCATATTACTATATATATTACTATATCACACTGAGGAGAAGAGCGGCCATATTACTATATATATTACTATATCACACTGAGGAGAAGAGCGGCCATATTACTATATATATTACTATATCACACTGAGGAGAAGAGCGGCCACATTACTATATATATTACTATATCACACTGAGGAGAAGAGCGGCCACATTATTATATATATTACTATATCACACTGAGGAGAAGAGCAGCCATATTACTATATATATATTACTATATCACACTGAGGAGAAGAGCGGCCATATTACTATATATATTACTATATCACACTGAGGAGAAGAGCGGCCATATTACTATATATATATATTACTATATCACACTGAGGAGAAGAGCGGCCATATTACTATATATATTACTATATCACACTGAGGAGAAGAGTGGCCATATTACTATATATATATTACTATATCACACTGAGTAGAAGAGCGGCCATATTACTATATATATATATATTACTATATCACACTGAGGAGAAGAGCGGCCATATTACTATATATATTACTATATTACACTGAGGGGAAGAGCGGCCATATTACTATATATATTACTATATCACACTGAGGAGAAGAGCGGCCATATTACTATATATATATTACTATATCACACTGAGGAGAAGAGCGGCCATATTACTATATATATTACTATATTACACTGAGGAGAAGAGCGGCCATATTACTATATATATTATTATATCACACTGAGGAGAAGAGCGGCCATATTACTATATATATTATTATATCACACTGAGGAGAAGAGCGGCCATATTACTATATATATATATTACTATATCACACTGAGGAGAAGAGCGGCCATATTACTATATATATTACTATATCACACTGAGGAGAAGAGTGGCCATATTACTATATATATATTACTATATCACACTGAGTAGAAGAGCGGCCATATTACTATATATATATATATTACTATATCACACTGAGGAGAAGAGCGGCCATATTACTATATATATTACTATATTACACTGAGGGGAAGAGCGGCCATATTACTATATATATTACTATATCACACTGAGGAGAAGAGCGGCCATATTACTATATATATATTACTATATCACACTGAGGAGAAGAGCGGCCATATTACTATATATATTACTATATTACACTGAGGAGAAGAGCGGCCATATTACTATATATATATATTACTATATCACACTGAGGAGAAGAGCGGCCATATTACTATATATATTACTATATCACACTGAGGAGAAGAGTGGCCATATTACTATATATATATATTACTATATCACACTGAGAAGAGCGGCCATATTACTATATATATATATATATTACTATATCACACTGAGGAGAAGAGCGGCCATATTACTATATATATATTACTATACCACACTGAGGAGAAGAGCGGCCATATTACTATATATATATATTACTATATCACACTGAGGAGAAGAGCGGCCATATTACTATATATATATTACTATATCACACTGAGGAGAAGAGCGGCCATATTACTATATATATATATTACTATATCACACTGAGGAGAAGAGCGGCCATATTACTATATATATATATTACTATATCACACTGAGGAGAAGAGCGGCCATATTACTATATATATATATTACTATATCACACTGAGGAGAAGAGCGGCCATATTACTATATATATACATTACTATATCACACTGAGGAGAAGAGCGGCCATATTACTATATATATATATATTACTATATCACACTGAGGAGAAGAGCGGCCATATTACTATATATATATTACTATATCACACTGAGGAGAAGAGCGGCCATATTACTATATATATATTACTATATCACACTGAGGAGAAGAGCGGCCATATTACTATATATATATTACTATATTACACTGAGGAGAAGAGCGGCCATATTACTATATATATATATTACTATATCACACTGAGGAGAAGAGCGGCCATATTACTATATATATATATTACTATATCACACTGAGGAGAAGAGCGGCCATATTACTATATATATATTACTATATCACACTGAGGAGAAGAGCGGCCATATTACTATATATATATTACTATATCACACTGAGGAGAAGAGCGGCCATATTACTATATATATATATTACTATATCACACTGAGGAGAAGAGCGGCCATATTACTCTATATATATTACTATATCACACTGAGGAGAAGAGCGGCCATATTACTATATATATATTACTATATCACACTGAGGAGAAGAGTGGCCATATTACTATATATATATTACTATATCACACTGAGGAGAAGAGCGGCCATATTACTCTATATATATTACTATATCACACTGAGGAGAAGAGCGGCCATATTACTATATATATATTACTATATCACACTGAGGAGAAGAGCGGCCATATTACTATATATATTACTATATCACACTGAGGAGAAGAGCGGCCATATTACTATATATATTACTATATCACACTGAGGAGAAGAGTGGCCATATTACTCTATATATATTACTATATCACACTGAGGAGAAGAGCGGCCATATTACTATATATATTACTATATCACACTGAGGAGAAGAGCGGCCATATTACTATATATATTACTATATCACACTGAGGAGAAGAGCAGCCATATTACTATATATATTACTATATCACACTGAGGAGAAGAGTGGCCATATTACTATATATATATTACTATATCACACTGAGGAGAAGAGCGGCCATATTACTATATATATATTACTATATCACACTGAGGAGAAGAGCGGCCATATTACTATATATATATATATTACTATATCACACTGAGGAGAAGAGCGGCCATATTACTATATATATTACTATATCACACTGAGGAGAAGAGCGGCCATATTACTATATATATATTACTATATCACACTGAGGAGAAGAGCGGCCATATTACTATATATATTACTATATCACACTGAGGAGAAGAGCGGCCATATTACTATATATATTACTATATCACACTGAGGAGAAGAGCGGCCATATTACTATATATATTACTATATCACACTGAGGAGAAGAGCGGCCATATTACTATATATATATATTACTATATCACACTGAAGAGGAGAGCGGCCATATTACTATATATATATTACTATATCACACTGAGGAGAAGAGCGGCCATATTACTATATATATATATATATATATTACTATATCACACTGAGGAGAAGAGCGGCCATATTACTATATATATATATTACTATATCACACTGAGGAGAAGAGCGGCCATATTACTATATATATTACTATATCACACTGAGGAGAAGAGCGGCCATATTACTATATATATATATTACTATATCACACTGAGGAGAAGAGCGGCCATATTACTATATATATTACTATATCACACTGAGGAGAAGAGCGGCCATATTACTATATATATATATTACTATATCACACTGAGGAGAAGAGCGGCCATATTACTATATATATTACTATATCCCACTGAGGAGAAGAGCGGCCATATTACTATATATATATATTACTATATCACACTGAGGAGAAGAGCGGCCATATTACTATATATATATATTACTATATCACACTGAGGAGAAGAGCGGCCATATTACTATATATATATATTACTATATCACACTGAGGAGAAGAGCGGCCATATTACTATATATATTACTCTATCACACTGAGGAGAAGAGCGGCCATATTACTATATATATATATTACTATATCACACTGAGGAGAAGAGCGGCCATATTACTATATATATTACTATATCACACTGAGGAGAAGAGCGGCCATATTACTATATATATATTACTATATCACACTGAGGAGAAGAGCGGCCATATTACTATATATATTACTATATCACACTGAGGAGAAGAGTGGCCATATTACTATATATATATTACTATATCACACTGAGGAGAAGAGCGGCCATATTACTATATATATTACTATATCACACTGAGGAGAAGAGCGGCCATATTACTATATATATATTACTATATCACACTGAGGAGAAGAGCGGCCATATTACTATATATATTACTATATCACACTGAGGAGAAGAGCGGCCATATTACTATATATATATTACTATATCACACTGAGGAGAAGAGCGGCCATATTACTATATATATATATATTACTATATCACACTGAGGAGAAGAGCGGCCATATTACTATATATATTACTATATCACACTGAGGAGAAGAGCGGCCATATTACTATATATATTACTATATCACACTGAGGAGAAGAGCGGCCATATTACTATATATATATTACTATATCACACTGAGGAGAAGAGCAGCCATATTACTATATATATATTACTATATCACACTGAGGAGAAGAGCGGCCATATTACTATATATATATATATATATATACTATATCACACTGAGGAGAAGAGCGGCCATATTACTATATATATATATTACTATATCACACTGAGGAGAAGAGCGGCCATATTACTATATATATTACTATATCACACTGAGGAGAAGAGCGGCCATATTACTATATATATTACTATATCACACTGAGGAGAAGAGCGGCCATATTACTATATATATTACTATATCACACTGAGGAGAAGAGCGGCCATATTGCTATATATATTACTATATCACACTGAGGAGAAGAGCGGCCATATTACAATATATATTACTATATCACACTGAGGAGAAGAGCGGCCATATTACTATATATATTACTATATCACACTGAGGGGAAGAGCGGCCATATTACTATATATATTACTATATCACACTGAGGAGAAGAGCGGCCATATTACTATATATATTACTATATCACACTGAGGAGAAGAGCGGCCATATTACTATATATATATATTACTATATCACACTGAGGAGAAGAGCGGCCATATTACTATATATATATTACTATATCACACTGAGGAGAAGAGCGGCCATATTACTATATATATATTACTATATCACACTGAGGAGAAGAGCGGCCATATTACTATATATATATTACTATATCACACTGGGAGAAGAGCGGCCATTTTACTATATATATATTACTATATCACACTGAGGAGAAGAGCGGCCATATTACTATATATATATTACTATATCACACTGAGGAGAAGAGCGGCCATATTACTATATATATTACTATATCACACTGAGAAGAGCGGCCATATTACTATATATATTACTATATCACACTGAGGAGAAGAGCGGCCATATTACTATATATATATTAGTATATCACACTGAGGAGAAGAGCGGCCATATTACTATATATATATTAGTATATCACACTGAGGAGAAGAGCGGCAATATTACTATATATATATATTACTATATCACACTGAGGAGAAGAGCGGCCATATTACTATATATATATATATATATATATTACTATATCACACTGAGGAGAAGAGCGGCCATATTACTATATATATTACTATATCACACTGAGGAGAAGAGCGGCCATATTACTATATATATATTACTATATCACACTGAGGAGAAGAGCGGCCATATTACTATATATATATTACTATATCACACTGAGGAGAAGAGCGGCCATATTACTATATATATTACTATATCACACTGAGGAGAAGAGCGGCCATATTACTATATATATTACTATATCACACTGAGGAGAAGAGCGGCCATATTACTATATATATATTACTATATCACACTGAGGAGAAGAGCGGCCATATTACTATATATATACATTACTATATCACACTGAGGAGAAGAGCGGCCATATTACTATATATATATATATTACTATATCACACTGAGGAGAAGAGCGGCCATATTACTATATATATATTACTATATCACACTGAGGAGAAGAGCGGCCATATTACTATATATATATTACTATATCACACTGAGGAGAAGAGCGGCCATATTACTATATATATATTACTATATTACACTGAGAAGAGCGGCCATATTACTATATATATATATTACTATATCACACTGAGGAGAAGAGCGGCCATATTACTATATATATTACTATATCACACTGAGGAGAAGAGCGGCCATATTACTATATATATTACTATATCACACTGAGGAGAAGAGCGGCCATATTACTATATATATATTACTATATCACACTGAGGAGAAGAGCGGCCATATTACTATATATATATTACTATATCACACTGAGGAGAAGAGCGGCCATATTACTATATATATTACTATATCACACTGAGGAGAAGAGTGGCCATATTACTATATATATATTACTATATCACACTGAGGAGAAGAGCGGCCATATTACTATATATATTACTATATCACACTGAGAAGAGCGGCCATATTACTATATATATTACTATATCACACTGAGGAGAAGAGCGGCCATATTACTATATATATATTAGTATATCACACTGAGGAGAAGAGCGGCCATATTACTATATATATATTAGTATATCACACTGAGGAGAAGAGCGGCAATATTACTATATATATATATTACTATATCACACTGAGGAGAAGAGCGGCCATATTACTATATATATATATATATATATTACTATATCACACTGAGGAGAAGAGCGGCCATATTACTATATATATTACTATATCACACTGAGGAGAAGAGCGGCCATATTACTATATATATATTACTATATCACACTGAGGAGAAGAGCGGCCATATTACTCTATATATATTACTATATCACACTGAGGAGAAGAGCAGCCATATTACTATATATATATTACTATATCACACTGAGGAGAAGAGCGGCCATATTACTATATATATTACTATATCACACTGAGGAGAAGAGCGGCCATATTACTATATATATATTACTATATCACACTGAGGAGAAGAGCGGCCATATTACTCTATATATATTACTATATCACACTGAGGAGAAGAGCAGCCATATTACTATATATATATTACTATATCACACTGAGGAGAAGAGCGGCCATATTACTATATATATTACTATATCACACTGAGGAGAAGAGTGGCCATATTACTATATATATATTACTATATCACACTGAGGAGAAGAGCGGCCATTTTACTATATATATATTTCTATATCACACTGAGGAGAAGAGCGGCCATATTACTATATATATATATATTACTATATCACACTGAGGAAAAGAGCGGCCATATTACTATATATATTACTATATCACACTGAGGAGAAGAGCGGCCATATTACTATATATATATTACTATATCACACTGAGGAGAAGAGCGGCCATATTACTATATATATTACTATATCACACTGAGGAAAAGAGCGGCCATATTACTATATATATTACTATATCACACTGAGGAGAAGAGCGGCCATATTACTATATATATTACTATATCGCACTGAGGAGAAGAGCGGCCATATTACTATATATATTACTATATCACACTGAGGAGAAGAGCGGCCATATTACTATATATATATATTACTATATCACACTGAAGAGGAGAGCGGCCATATTACTATATATATATTACTATATCACACTGAGGAGAAGAGCGGCCATATTACTATATATATATATATATATTACTATATCACACTGAGGAGAAGAGCGGCCATATTACTATATATATTACTATATCCCACTGAGGAAAAGAGCGGCCATATTACTATATATATATATTACTATATCACACTGAGGAGAAGAGCGGCCATATTACTATATATATATATTACTATATCACATTGAGGAGAAGAGCGGCCATATTACTATATATATATATATTACTATATCACACTGAGGAGAAGAGCGGCCATATTACTATATATATTACTCTATCACACTGAGGAGAAGAGCGGCCATATTACTATATATATATATTACTATATCACACTGAGGAGAAGAGCGGCCATATTACTATATATATTACTATATCACACTGAAGAGAAGAGCGGCCATATTACTATATATATATTACTATATCACACTGAGGAGAAGAGCGGCCATATTACTATATATATTACTATATCACACTGAGGAGAAGAGCGGCCATATTACTATATATATATTACTATATCACACTGAGGAGAAGAGCGGCCATATTACTATATATATATATTACTATATCACACTGAGGAGAAGAGCGGCCATATTACTATATATATTACTATATCACACTGAGGAGAAGAGCGGCCATATTACTATATATATTACTATATCACACTGAGGAGAAAAGCGGCCATATTACTATATATATATTACTATATCACACTGAGGAGAAGAGCGGCCATATTACTATATATATTACTATATCACACTGAGGAGAAGAGCGGCCATATTACTGTATATATATTACTATATCACACTGAGGAGAAGAGCAGCCATATTACTATATATATATTACTATATCACACTGAGGAGAAGAGCGGCCATATTACTATATATATATATATATATTACTATATCACACTGAGGAGAAGAGCGGCCATATTACTATATATATATATTACTATATCACACTGAGGAGAAGAGCGGCCATATTACTATATATATTACTATATCACACTGAGGAGAAGAGCGGCCATATTACTATATATATTACTATATCACACTGAGGAGAAGAGCGGCCATATTACTATATATATTACTATATCACACTGAGGAGAAGAGCGGCCATATTGCTATATATATTACTATATCACACTGAGGAGAAGAGCGGCCATATTACAATATATATTACTATATCACACTGAGGAGAAGAGCGGCCATATTACTATATATATTACTATATTACACTGAGGGGAAGAGCGGCCATATTACTATATATATTACTATATCACACTGAGGAGAAGAGCGGCCATATTACTATATATATTACTATATCACACTGAGGAGAAGAGCGGCCATATTACTATATATATATATTACTATATCACACAGAGGAGAAGAGCGGCCATATTACTATATATATATTACTATATCACACTGAGGAGAAGAGCGGCCATATTACTATATATATATTACTATATCACACTGAGGAGAAGAGCGGCCATATTACTATATATATATTACTATATCACACTGGGAGAAGAGCGGCCATTTTACTATATATATATTACTATATCACACTGAGGAGAAGAGCGGCCATATTACTATATATATATTACTATACCACACTGAGGAGAAGAGCGGCCATATTACTATATATATTACTATATCACACTGAGAAGAGCGGCCATATTACTATATATATTACTATATCACACTGAGGAGAAGAGCGGCCATATTACTATATATATATTAGTATATCACACTCAGGAGAAGAGCGGCCATATTACTATATATATATTAGTATATCACACTGAGGAGAAGAGCGGCAATATTACTATATATATATATTACTATATCACACTGAGGAGAAGAGCGGCCATATTACTATATATATTACTATATCACACTGAGGAGAAGAGCGGCCATATTACTATATATATTACTATATCACACTGAGGAGAAGAGCGGCCATATTACTATATATATATTACTATATCACACTGAGGAGAAGAGCGGCCATATTACTATATATATATTACTATATCACACTGAGGAGAAGAGCGGCCATATTACTATATATATTACTATATCACACTGAGGAGAAGAGCGGCCATATTACTATATATATTACTATATCACACTGAGGAGAAGAGCGGCCATATTACTATATATATATTACTATATCACACTGAGGAGAAGAGCGGCCATATTACTATATATATATTACTATATCACACTGAGGAGAAGAGCGGCCATATTACTATATATATTACTATATCACACTGAGGAGAAGAGCTGCCATATTACTATATATATTACTATATCACACTGAGGAGAAGAGCGGCCATATTACTATATATATATTACTATATCACACTGAGGAGGAGAGCGGCCATATTACTATATATATATTACTATATCACACTGAGGAGAAGAGCGGCCATATTACTATATATATTACTATATCACACTGAGGAGAAGAGCGGCCATATTACTATATATATTACTATATCACACTGAGGAGAAGAGCGGCCATATTACTATATATATTACTATATCACACTGAGGAGAAGAGCGGCCATATTACTATATATATATTACTATATCACACTGAGGAGAAGAGCGGCCATATTACTATATATATTACTATATCACACTGAGGAGAAGAGCGGCCATATTACTATATATATTACTATATCACACTGAGGAGAAGAGCGGCCATATTACTATATATATATTACTATATCACACTGAGGAGAAGAGCGGCCATATTACTATATATATATTACTATATCACACTGAGGAGAAGAGCGGCCATATTACTATATATATATTACTATATTACACTGAGGAGAAGAGCGGCCATATTACTATATATATTACTATATCACACTGAGGAGAAGAGCGGCCATATTACTATATATATTACTATATCACACTGAGGAGAAGAGCGGCCATATTACTATATATATTACTATATCACACTGAGGAGAAGAGCGGCCATATTACTATATATATATTACTATATCACACTGAGGAGAAGAGCGGCCATATTACTATATATATATTACTATATCACACTGAGGAGAAGAGCGGCCATATTACTATATATATTACTATATCACACTGAGGAGAAGAGCGGCCATATTACTATATATATTACTATATCACACTGAGGAGAAGAGCGGCCATATTACTATATTTATATTACTATATCACACTGAGGAGAAGAGCGGCCATATTACTATATATATACATTACTATATCACACTGAGGAGAAGAGCGGCCATATTACTATATATATATATTACTATATCACACTGAGGAGAAGAGCGGACATATTACTATATATATACATTACTATATCACACTGAGGAGAAGAGCGGCCATATTACTATATATATATTACTATATCACACTGAGGAGAAGAGCAGCCATATTACTATACATATATTACTATAGCACACTGAGGAGAAGAGCGGCCATATTACTATATATATATATTACTATATCACACTGAGGAGAAGAGCGGCCATATTACTATATATATATTACTATATCACACTGAGGAGAAGAGCAGCCATATTACTATATATATATATATATTACTATATCACACTGAGGAGAAGAGCGGCCATATTACTATATATATTACTATATCACACTGAGGAGAAGAGCGGCCATATTACTATATATATACATTACTATATCACACTGAGGAGAAGAGCGGCCATATTACTATATATATATATATTACTATATCACACTGAGGAGAAGAGCGGCCATATTACTATATATATTACTATATCAAATCAAATCAAATCAAATCAAATAAGCTTTATTGGCAGGACCAAATACAAATTAGTTTTGCCAAAGCAAGTGTACATTAGGGCCTGGGGCTGTGGGGATGGTGGGTGGGGATTGTAGGAAGGATGGATGGGGCACATCCAGGGTGGGGACTGTGGGGGCACTTCTAGGATGGGGGCTATGGAAGTCCATGGCTTATGATGGGGCATATCCACGGTGGGGACTGTGGTAACGGTGGATGGGGCATATCCAGGGTGGGGATTGGGGGGCCACATCTGGGATGGGGGGCTATGGAAGTCCATGGCTTATCATAGTTCTCTTTCTCGAAGTCTATGACATTCGCTCACATACCGCGCTGCTATCTCCACTGCGCTCTCTTCTTCCCCCAGCAGGATATATATTTTCTCTTCCTCCTTCATGGAGCTGAAATCCGGGAAGAGATGGGAGAGTCTCCTGAAGTGAGTGTCCCTCACTGCTGAGTACTTGGTGCAGTGTAGCAGGAAGTGGGTTTCATCCTCCAGGGCCTCCAGGTCACAGTGTTGGCACAGTCTGTCCTCCCTTGGCTTGTAGCTCTGCTTGTGTCGACCGGATTCGATGGCTAGACTGTGGGCACTGAGTCTATATCGGCTCAGGGTCCTGCGGTCTCTGGGGTCCGGGATTTTCTCCAGATACGGGGCCAGTCTGTAGTCTCTCTGTAGACTCTGGTACGTGGTCAGTTTCTGTGAGGTGTTGATGTCGGTCCTCCAGTCACTGACATACCTCTCCTGGCCCTCGTCTACCATCTTCCTGATTCTGGTTCTTGTCAGGCTGCTGTGATTGGTTATTTTGTCCAGTTGGGTTTGGGAGAGCTGTGCCAGGGGTCCTGGTTCATCTGGCCCACGTATATGTATCAGAGCTTTGTGGTGATGGGAGCTTGGATTGCTACTCTGTAGGTGAGCCTGAAATGATAGTGACCTCTTCAGAGCTGCTAGGTGTAGAGGGAATCTGCCCAGCTCAGCTCGACAGGCGCTGTTGGAGGTGCTTCGATGGACCTGGAGAAGGTGCTTACAGAATTCCAGGTGGAATATTTCTGTTGGGCTGGAATCCCACCTTGACCAATCTGGGTAAGTGTGAGGGCCCCAGACTTCGCTGCCATACAGGAGGATTGGGGCAATGATGGAATCGAAGATTTTTAGCCAGACCCTCACTGGTGGCTTCAGATGATACAATTTCCTTCGGATGGCATAAAAGGTTTTGCAGGCCTTGTTTTTCAGGGTCTCTATGGCTTGTTTAAAGCTCCCTGACTGGTGAATTTCCAGGCCCAAGTAGGTGTATTTGTCTGTTCCTGTTAGAGTGCAGCCGTTTACGACAAATGAAGGATGCTGGTCAAATCTTCTTTTTCTCTTCTGGAACACCATGATGTTGGTTTTCTTTAGATTGATCGGTAGTGCCCATGTGGAGCTGAATTTCTCCAAAATTTGTAGGTTGTCTTGGAGACCTTTCTCGGTTGGTGACACCAGCAGTAGGTCATCTGCATAGAGCAAGAATTTCACCTGGGCGTCATGGAGTGTGAGACCTGGAGCAGGTGAAGATTCCAGAGCAGCAGCCAGCTCATTGATGTAAATATTGAAGAGCGTTGGACTTAGGCTGCAGCCCTGTCTGACTCCTCGGCTCTGCTGGAAATAAGCCGTTCTTCTACCGTTCACACTCACGCTGCAGAGGTTCTCGGTGTAGGAGCTTTTGATGACATCGTAGGTCTTTCCTCCTATTCCGCTTTCCAGCATTTTTAGGAACAAGCCCGGGTGCCACACTGAGTCAAAGGCTTTTTTAAAGTCTACAAAGCAGGCGTATATCTTCCCATGCTTTGTATTGTGGACGTGGCTCTGAATGAGACTGTGCAGGGTGTAGATGTGGTCCGTGGTGCGGTGGTTTGGCACGAACCCTGCTTGGCTTTTGCTCAGGACATTGTGCTCGGTAAGGAAACTGATGATCCTTTTGTTTAGGATGCTGTTGAACAGTTTTCCCAAGTTACTGCTGACACATATGCCTCTGTAGTTGGCAGGGTCATACCTGTCCCCACTCTTGTGGATCGGTGTAATGAGTCCTTGGTTCCAGGTACGAGGGAAGTAGCCAGCACTCAGCACAATGTTGAACAGTTTAACCATTGCAGCTTGAATTTCTGGTGGGCTGTACTTCAACATCTCTGGGGGGATTCCATCCAGACCACTAGATTTTTTACACTTTATGGAAGTGATTTTCTCTGCAACTTCCTGTAATGTAATTGGTGTGTCCAGTGGGTTTTGGAAGTTTTTGATTTTCTCTTCCATTGCCTTTAGTTTTGATGTTATGTTTTCCTGCTCTTGGCTTAGTCCTTCTTTTGGGATGTCTTTGTAGAGGTCTCTGAAGTACTGGAGCCAGATGTTGCCATTTTGGATATGGGTATCAGTCTTTTTCTTGCTCTTTGTGTCCATGTGGCTCCATATTTCCCAGAAGGAGTTGTCTTGGAGGGCGTCTTGGAGTTGGCTAAGTTTGGTAGAGATGTAGCTCTGCTTCTTCCTCCTGAGGATGGTTTTGTACTGCTTTTGTATGGTGTCATAGGCTTCCCTCAGGTCTGGGTTGTTGGGGTCTCTGTGTTTATTGTTTGAGGCTGTTCTCAGGGTCTTTCGAACGGCTTTACACTCTTTGTCAAACCAACCATTGATCTGCTTTTCTTTTGGCCTCTTGTAGTTGACTTGTTTGAGGTCGGACAATTTGGCCATGGTGTGGAATATTTTGTTGAGGTCTTTTGCAGCTTGATTCACTCCTTCTGGGTTTGACTTGTACTTGTAGCTGTAGAAGTTGTGGAGCATCTCTTGTAATTCCGGTCTGTTGGGAGCCTCTTTATATTTTATTTCTGACGTCTTGGACCATTTATAGGATGGAGGTCGGTTGTAGAGGCTGCTCTGCTGTGGCTTTTGTGTGGATGGTTTCTCTGTAGATTTTATGTACAGGAGAAGTTGGCTGTGGTCTGACAGGTGCGTTTGTGGGGTGACTATGAAGGCGCTAATATTTGCCGGGTCCATATCTGTAATGGCGTAGTCTACTACACTCCTTCCTACATGGGAGTCTAGTGTATATCTTCCCAGTGAGTCTCCCTTTGTACGTCCATTAAGAATATGAAGACCTAAACTTTTACATAAGTTCAGGAGCTTTTTGCCACTTTTGTTGACTGTACTGTCATAGCTGTTTCTCTCTGAGTGTTCTGAGTCGTGACTGTCATTCTCTGCCCCAAATATGTAGATGTTTCCGTCTGTGGTCAGAAAGTCTTTTTCTCTCCCTGTTCTTGCATTGAGGTCTCCAAAGATGAGAACTTTGCCCAGGACCTGATAATGGGTGGCTTCTTCTTGTAAGATCTCAAAGCTGTCTGGATTGAAGTAGGGGGACTCTGGCGGTGGTATATAGGTGGTGCAGAGGTAGACATCGGACTGAGAGGTGAGGATGGAGCTGCTGATTCTGATCCATATGTGGCTGCCTCCTCTCTTCACTGGTGTGATGTACTGGTGGAGCTCTTCTTTATACCAGATCAATATTCCTCCTGAGCAGCGGCCCTGTTTGATGTTTTTATTTTTAAGGGCAGGGACAGAGATTTCTCTGTATCCGATTGGCACCAGAGATTCGTTTTCAGCTCTGGTCCATGTTTCCAGGAGGATCTGAATGTCTATATTCTTCAGTCTTTGAATAAAGTCGGGGTCATTTGTTTTACATCCAAAGGCCGAGGTGCTCAGGCCTTGGATGTTCCAGCTGCTGATTGTGAATGAGGTCATTTTTTTTTTTTTTTCTATATACCTCATGTGTATATACCTTGTAATGAGTGCGGCTGTGTAAGACACTCTGGATTTACGACTGGTTTATAGGTATGTTAGATCCAGTCACATTAGTTTCCTGCACAATGTGCTGAGCAGGGTTCTAATCTCTTCCATATCTCTGCCCTGCATGTCTCTGTGTGGGGTTGATGGTCCCCTCCATGGTGGTCTCCTCCTCTGATGGCCCGATGTTGGGTGAAGGGCTTTGTTTCTGGCCTCCTGTGATGAAATTGGGGTTTCCTGTCTTTTTATTGTTGGGGGTCTTTCCATGGGATTTTGGTTGTTGTTGAGTCCAGGCATGGGGTCTCTGTTTAGTATAATGTCCTTCAGCTCTTTGGCCAGTAGGCTGACCCCTTGTTTGTTTAGGTGCTTGTCGTCGTAGAGGTGTTGGTGTTTTATGGAGGGGTGTTGTGCCAGGATCACGTCGGGCACAGCCTTGATTCTTGTGGTCAGGTCCGTGTTGATGTTCTGGGTAGT
>NW_027442712.1:0-5000 GCF_048569485.1 Anomaloglossus baeobatrachus
TATATATATATATATATATATAAATATAATATAATTATATATAATTAATATAATTATATATAATATAATATAATTATATATATATATATATATATATATATATATATATATATATATATATATATAAATTTTTTTTTATTAATTTATTTTTTTTTTATTTTCTTCCCCTTCCTACTTGGGGGCGCTCTTCTAAAATTTAATATGTATGTATATATATATTTTCACTTTTATTGCATCATTAGCAGACATACTATACGGTGATTGCATCACCCACCCTTTATTATCACATTTTTTACACTCCGTTGTTTTCTCTCCTACAATTTTTTGTAGTAGAGGTACATCTCTTTGATCCCCGGCATCACTGGTAGCTCACCGCGATGGTTTGCAGTCTTGCACTTGGGACATATGGTTTTTCTGGTTCCTAGTCTCCGCTTTTCTATCCACACTAATCCTATATTTTAATATACATTATTTGATCTGACACTCTGCAGGAGCTTCCTTGCTCTTTCTTTAGGTGTCCTCTCATATATAGATATAGATATAGATATATATATATATATATTTCCTCCGGCTATTATACATGATCTAGTCTATTCAGGTCTGATTAGTGCACATTTATTGTTGTTTTGCTACATGTCTTACTCCATTCACTCTTATTCAAACGCTATCCACTTGCTCCCTGGCTCTCAGCGCTAGCGCCGTAATTTTTCTTCTCACGGTCCTGCACTCATTTCACCTTCTGGTTCTGGCACTTGCTTTTTGCGCATGTGGAAGGTTTTGTGTTTTTTTTTTTTTGGTTTTTTTTTCCCCACGCTCCTGAACTTTCTTGAACTCACTCACTACATCATGTTCCTAAGCGGTTCCTTGATCCTTGAACTTTTTTTCCATCTGGAACCTAGGCTATGGATTTTTTTTTCTCTTATATATATTTTTTTGTTTTTCACGGATTCAGGGCATTTTGACTGTTTCTTTTCTTCCATCACCCGGAAACAGTAATTGCCTTGTAGGATGCGTGGCCTCATGCTCTTACTGATCTATCCTACATTCCTGTGTTTTCCAGCACTGACATGTCTAAGTGAGTTCTAGGCTCATTTCATGTCCTCCCTGCACATACATACATATGTATATTTTTTGAGAGATAATCATGATCACACATAGATCTGTTATTTTTGTTTTTTCTTAGGTTTTGAGTAATTTTATTATTTCACAATCTAAGATGTGTTATCGCCACTATAATTGATTTTATTTTTCACATCCTTCATGAAGTTACTTGTATTGCATCATGCTTCACTGCAATGCACCCTTTCCCGCCTTTTTTTTTTTTTTTTTGTCAGGGGCGGTCTTGTGATGTCATCAAATGTATTTATACTGTGTTAGTCTCCATTATGGTAGATTTGATGTGTTTTTATGCCTGATGGTCCTGAGGAAGGGAGCTGAGACTCCAGAAACGCGTAGACCTGTGCAAAATAAAGATTCATTAATCTGAATACCTGAGAAGTGATCATTGGCGCAGCTCAAAAAAACCCTATTTTCCTCTATTGTTCTCTGTTACCAATTTGTCACGAACAGTCGGGGAAGTCACTCAGAAATCCACAGCTGTTCACTGATTTGTTACACACGACTACTCTCTAGCGCCCCCCTTGTCTGCAGGCTACTTTTGGTACTGCAGGACCATGCATAAGATGAGGCTGCTGAGCTAATAATGACAAATATTGGAGGTCTCACAGCAAGGGTAAATGTATATATTACCGATTCCCGCTAATGGAATATATATATATATATATATATATATATATACACACACACCTCCGTACCCTTAATGATAGCACTCCAATAATTCTATGCGATAACAATTATGCTGCCACCACCCAGACTTTCTACAGGTAGCTGGGGACCCGTTTCAGATAGCATAAGGCCCTTCGGGTTTATTGGATTCGTGTATAAAGCATAAGGGAAGAAACTCTTAAATTTTTATATATTTAATCCGAAAATAGGCAGTGTTTAAAGAATATGCAACAATTTACAAAAGGGAACAATACACATTACGGCATAGACAGTTACATTAAAATAAAAGGTATAAAAGTGAGACTTGCTAAGCTTGTACCATAGAAGTGTCGTCCATTTAGGGAGTGGAGGGAACTCCAAGAGAAGAAGATGTTATAATCGGCCACCATCACCCTTCATGATGCCCTCCACGTACTGACTGCCCCCCAGAACAAAGCTGTTCCTATTATACATTAGGTATCTCCCCTTTCTTTGTGACATCATTTTATGGTCTCTTGTGGGCTGTGCTCTGATGTTCACAAAGTTCCATAATTCTAGGGTTTTTCATATCTTTGCTCCTGGGTCACACAGGTGAAAGATATTAGCGTCATATTTTATATCTCGATTTTACAGTTACATTGATACCAAACACAACGTCTCTAGTACAATTTTACTGGCCAATACTAATTTGTCGTGATTCCGTCGATCTCCTCTTCAGGTGGGACGGTGCGCTGGGTTCCACACGACACAGGGATTCTGGCAATATGTTTTTCATTTTTCTAGGATTAAAGCAGCACTTAAAAACCTATTTTGGAAGTTTTCCCGCCAATATAACAAAGAATTGTCTTTCTCTGCAGCTTTTGGCTTTAGTTCTACCATCACCCAAAGTCATAAATACCTTAAGCTTCCAGGCCGATCAGATAATCGTCATGACGACCTGTGGCTGGTGAAGAGGAGGAGGGGGATGAAGACCCTTCAACAGTTATACTTGACAATATATATATATATCTATATATATAATTGCCTTAGTCTGTCTGTCTGTCTTGCTCCAAAATTGTGTCCTTACGGTGACAAACAGCGGATTTGCCGCTGGGCTCGCCATGGCCCCGCCCCTTGCACGGATTGGCCGCTTGCCTCGGCTCCTCCCCCCGCACGGATTGGAAGCTCGCCTCGGCTCCGTGCCCCCGCACGGATTGGCAGCATGCCCAGGCTCCGCCCCCCACACGGAATGGCCTCTCGCCCCGAGGTGAGCGCATCAAGGTCCTGCAGCGGCAGAACACACACACACACACACACACATAACAGACACACACACACACACACATCAGATCACACTCACTCTCACACACACACCTCACACACACACATCAGATCGCATCCACACACGCAGCGGCGGAACACATGCGCACACACACATAAGAACAGACACACACACACACACACACACATCAGATCACACTCACTCACTCACACACACCTCACACATACATCAGATCGCATCCACACACTCACAACATCCCGTGATATCGCTTGCTTCTCGGTGGCGATCCTGTGCGTGCAGTGACCTTCTAGGACCTGCCGGAGGATCACATGGCCGTAAGCATGTGGTATCTCCGGATGTTGTAATTCTGTGAGCGCGTATGTTCGATATCGTGTGTGTGTGCGTGTATTAGATCGGATGTGTGTGTGTTCTGATGTGTGAGTGCGTGTGTGTGTGTGCGTGTGTATGCGATCGGATCTGTGAGTGTCGGCAGAGCAGCACGGCGTGCAGCACAGCTGCTGGGACCGCCCACCTGTGGGCACAGGGAGAAGTGGGGTGTGTGTGTGAGTGTATGCGATCAGATGTGTGCATGTATATTGTCTGATGTGTGACTGTGGAGCACGATGGGGGTGCACAGCATGGGGGGATGGAGCACGATGGGGAGTGCGTAGCATGGGGGATGGAGCACGATGGGGAGTGCGCAGCATGGGGGATGGAGCACGATGGGGAGTGCGCAGCATGGAGGATGGAGCACGATGGGGAGTGCGCAGCATGGGGGATGGAGCACGATGTGGAGTGCGCAGCATGGGGGATGGAGCACGATGGGGAGTGCGCAGCATGGGGGATGGAGCACGTTTGGGAGTGCGCAGCATGGGGGATGAAGCACGATGGGGAATGCGCAGCATGGGGGATGGAGCACGATGGGGGGTGCGCAGCATGGGGGATGGAGCACGATGGGGGGTGCGCAGCATGGGGGGATGGAGCACGATGGGGTGTGCACACCTCCCCCCCAAAACACACACAGACACACACTGCACAACACACCACACACACTGGGAACCACAAACACTGCCCTACACAGACACCCACACACACAGACAACGCCGCACACACAAATATACGCACATACCGCACAACACACACATTGCACAAAACATACCTCCCCCCAAAACACACACACACACCCCACACCCACACAAACCGCGCAACACACACACAACGCTACAGACACGCAGCGCTCTACAAACAACGCAACACACAAACACCACCGCTCTCACCCCACGCCACACCCAGACAACACCGAGAACATGTACAGCCCCTACACAAACACTTGGTAACTACACACAACAACATATATATATATATATATATATATATTATATAGATTATATTTATATATAACAAAAATCATACATTCACTACACAATACGTAAATTCTAGAATACCCGATGCGTAGAATCGGGCCACCTTCTAGTATACATATATACAGACATATATATATATATAATATATATATACACATACTGTATATACACATACATATATATATACATATATACACATACTGTATATACACACATACATATACAGTTAGGTCCAGAAATATTTGGACAGTGACACAATTTTCGCGAGTTGGGCTCTGCATGCCACCACATTGGATTTGAAATGAAACCTCTACAACAGAATTCAAGTGCAGATTGTAACGTTTAATTTGAAGGTTTGAACAAAAATATCTGATAGAAATTGTAGGAATTGTACACATTTCTTTACAAACACTCCACATTTTAGGAGGTCAAAAGTAATTGGACAAATAAATCAAACCCAAAAAAAATATTTTTATTTTCAATATTTTGTTGAGAATCCTTTGGAGGCAATCACTGCCTTAAGTCTGGAACCCATGGACATCACCAAACTCTGGGTTTCCTCCTTCTTAATGCTTTGCCAGGCCTTTACAGCCGCAGCCTTCAGGTCTTGC
>NW_027442712.1:12500-22500 GCF_048569485.1 Anomaloglossus baeobatrachus
TCTTATAAAAGACGATTATTAGCTGTAATTGCAAACAAGGGTTATTCCACAAAATATTAAACCTAGGGGTTGAATAATAATTGACCCACACTTTTTTTTTTTTTTAAACCATAACTTTTTATTAGTAATTAATGTCAGATGTTACATCATACATCATATTGTCATCACGTTATCAACAAAAATCACAATAATATGGGTATTAACCCCTTAAGGACGAAGCCAGTTTTGTACTTAATGACCAGGCCATTTTTTGCAATTCTGACCAGTGTCACTTTATGAGGTCATAACTCTGGAACGCTTCAACGGATCCCGGTGATTCTGACATTGTTTTTTCGTGACATATTGTACTTCATGATAGTTATAAATTTAGAACGATATTTTTTGCTTTTATTTGTGAAAAAATCAGAAATTTGATGAAAATTTTGAAAATTTTGCAATTTTCAAACTTTTAATTTTTATGCCCTTAACCCAGAGAGTTATGTCACACAAAACAGTTAATAAATAACATTTCCCACATGTCTACTTTACATTAGCGCAATTTCTGAAACAAAATGTTTTGGGGTTAGGAAGTTAGAAGGGGTCAAAGTTCATCAGCAATTTCCCATTTTTTCAACAAAATTCACAAAACCATTTTTTTAGGGACCACATCACATTTGAAGTGACTTTAAGAGGCCTAAGTGACAGAAAATACCTAAAAGTGACACCATTCTCAAAACAGCACGCCTCAAAGTACTCAAAACCACATCCAAGAAGTTTATTAACCCTTCAGGTGCTTCACAGGAACTAAAGCAAAGTGGAATGAAAAAAAGAAAAAAATAAAATTTTACCTAAAATGTTGCTCTACCCCAAATTTATTCACTTTTAGAAGAAATAACACAACAAAATGAACCCCAAAACTTGTTACCCACTTTCTTATGAACGCGCCAATACCCCACATGTGGTCAGAAACCTTTGTTTGGACAAATGGGAGGGCTCGGAACAGAAGGAGCAATATTTGAATTTTGGAAAGCAAATTTGGCTGAAATAGATTGCGGGCACCATGTTGCATTTACATGTCCGCCAAGGTACCTAAACAGCAGAAACCCCTTACAAGTGACACCATTTTGGAAACTAGACCCCTTAAGGCTTCTATCTAGGGGTATAGTGAGCATTTTGGATCCACAGGTACTTCACAGATTTTGATAACGTTACGTTGTCACATTGAAAATTTTCATTTTTTTCTCAAAAATGTTGCTTTAGCATCAATTTTTTCACTTTTTCAAGAGGTAATTCCAAAAATGTGACCCCAATGTTTGTTACCCACTTTTTTATGAGCGCGGTGATACCTCACTTGTGGTCTGAAACCTTTGTTTGGAGAAATGGGAGGGCTTGGAACGGAAGGAGCAATATTTGAATTTTGGAAAGGAAATTTGGCTGAAAAAGATTGCGGGCACCATGTCGCATTTGGAGGACCCCTAAGGTACGTAAACAGCAAAAAAACACCACAAGTGACCCCATATTGGAAACTAGGCCCCTCAAGGAATTTATCTTGATGTTTGGTGAGTACCCTGAACCCCCAGGTGCTTTACAGAAGTTTATAACGTTGAGCCATGAAAATAAAAAAATAAAATTTTACCACAAAATTGTTACTTCAACCAGGTAGCTTTTTTTTTCACAAGGGTAACAGGAAAAAAATCACCATGAAATTTATTGCGCAATTTCTCCTGAGTTTGTTGATATCTTGTATGTGGTGGAAATCAACTGTTTGGGCACACTACAGGGCTCAGAAGAGAAGGAGTGCAATTTGACTGCAAAATTGGCTGGAATCAATAGCGGACGCCATGTTGCATTAGGAGAACCCCTGAGGTGCCTAAGCAGTGGAGGTCCCCCACAAGTGACCCCATTCTGGAAATAAGACCCCTCAAGGCTTTAATCTAGGTGTATATTGAGCATTTTGAATCCACGAATACTTCACAGAATTTGATAAGCTTAGGTTGCCATATTGAAATTTTCATTTTTTTCACAAAAATGTTGATTTAGCGACACATTTTTCACTTTTTCAAGAGGCAACAACAAAACGTGTACCCCACAGGTTGTTATCTAATTTCTTGTGAGCGCAGGGATACCACACATGTGGCCAAAAACCTTTGTTTGGATAAATGGGAGGGCTTGGAATGGAAGGAGCACCATTTGAATTTTGGAAAAGTTGAAGTAAATTGCGCGCACCATGTCACATTAGCAGGGCCCCTTGGGCACCTATACATCAGAAACCCCCCACAAGTGACCTCATTTTGGAAACTGGACCCCTCAAGGATTTTATTCAGGAGTATAGTAAACATTTTGAATCCACAGGTACTTCACAAAACTGTTGCTGTAGCAAAAAATTTCTCACTGTTAAGGGGGCTTTACACCCTGCGACATCGCTAATGCGGAGTCGTTAGGGTCACGGAATTGGTGACGCACATCCGGCCGCATTAGCGATGTTGCTGCGTGTGACACCGATGAGCGATTTTGCATCGTTGCAAAAACGTGCAAAATCGCTCATCGGTGACATGGGGGTCCATTCTCGATTATCGTTACTGCAGCAGTAACGATGTAGTTCGTCGCTCCTGCGGCAGCACACATCGCTGTGTGTGACACCACAGGAACGAGGAACCTCTCCTTACCTGCCTCCCGGCCGCTATGAGGAAGGAAGGAGGTGGGCGGGATGTTCCGGCCACTCATCTCCGCCCCTCCGCTTCTATTGGGCGGCCGCTCAGTGACGTCACTGTGACGCCACATGGACCGCCCCCTTAGAAAGGAGGCGGTTTGCCGGTCACAGCGACGTCGCCGGGCAGGTAAGTATGTGTGACGCATCTGCGCGATGTTGTGCGGCACGGGCAGCGATTGCCCGTGCCGCACAACAGATGGGGGCGGGTACCCACGCTAGCGATATCGGGACCGATATCGCAGCGTGTAAAGTAGCCTTTAGGCTATGTGGCCATGATCCAGCGACACGGCGTCTAGTACCCAGTGTCAGCCTCCTGCAGAAATGTGAGTGTTGTCCACGGGAGAACGCAGCTGCCCATGCCCACGATTTGGATTCATGCTGCTGTGGACTTTAGTTCTATTCTACCTGCAAAGAACACTCATCTCCGCAGCATAAATTGACATCCTGAGGCTCGGGAAGCTGCGCCACAGGTCGATTTATGCTGCGGAGAAAAGAAACACAGTGGGCACGGGATTTCTAAAAATCCTGCCACTGTGCTTCTACTGCACAACGCAGCGTTATGGACGCAGGGAAAACACTCTGCGCCCAAAACGTTGCAAACCCTGATTGTGGGCACACAGCGTAAAATGCTACAATGGATGAATGGATAGATGTCAAACATATATAACGTCCCACCCCCCTGCATATTCTAAGCTGGCGCCCTTTAGTGCCTTTCATGTGACACTAAAGGATGCCTAGCCTTGTATTTAGCCCAAAAAAAAAAAAAAGAATTAAAATAAATGACGTGGGGTCCCCCCTATTTTTGATAGCCAGCTAGGGTAAAGCAGACAGCTGTAGCCTGCAAACCACAGCTGACAGCTTCATCTTGTCTGGTGATCAATTTGGAGGGCTCCCCAAGCTGTTTTTTTTTTAATTATTTATAAATAAATAATTAAAAAAAAAAAACAAACATGGGGTCCCCCCAAATTAGATCACCAGCCAAGGTGAAGCTGACAGCTGGGGTCTGGTATTCTCAGGATGGGAAGAGCCACGGTTATTGGACTCTTCCCAGCCTAAAAATAGCAGGCCGCAGCCGCCCCAGAAGTGGCGCATCCATTAGATGCGCCAATTCTGGCGCTTCGCCCCAGCTCATCCCGCGCCCTGGTGCGTTGGCTAACGGGGTAATGAATGGGGTTGATACCAGGTGTGTAATGTCACCTGGCATCAAGCCCAGCAATTAGTTATGTCACGGCGTCTATCAGATACCCGACATAACTAATTGACAGTAATAAAAAAAAAATTGACAACAAAAAAAAATTTATTTGAAAAAACACTCCCCAAAACATTCCCTGATTAGCCAATTTATTGAAAAAAAAAAAAAATCCACAATAATCCATTTGGATGTCCCACGTCGCCTCTGGACCTTCTAGAATATGGGGGACACGTTCAGGGAACGTATCCCCCATTTTCTAGGAGGGCAGACCCTCCATTTGAGGAGAGTGGGTGCAAAGAATCTGCACCCACCCTCCCTGGGTCACAGCTGCAGAGTGCGAGCAGCCAGCGTCCTGAACACAGGAAGCTGTCAGCTGCGCTCTGCACATGTGACCGGAGTCTGCAGAGAAGGAGCCGGAGGAGGGGGCCGCGGGGGATCAGAGCTGCGACAGGTATGTATGACACCGGGGGACACCGGGGGACACCAGGGGGGGGTAGGGGGGGACCCGGCAGGGCCTGGGGAGCAGGTTTCTGTCGTATGTGTTATGACACATACGACAGAAACCATAGGAACAGTGGAAATGCGGCTGGCGCGCTGCTGTGATCGCCGGTGCGCGCGGCCATCTTGGATTTTCGGGAGGGGGTTGGGGGTCGGGGGGGGCACTTTGGGGACACCGGGGGACCGGAGGGAACCGGGAAAAAGATTTATCTCCCATCTGGCATGTTTGATCATGCCAGATAGGAGATAAATCATTTTTTACCGGCGCGGTCATTTACTATAACTTGATGATCGGTATACGGTGTATACCGGTCATCAGGTGAGCGGGGACCGGAAAAACCGGCCCGAATCATGATCTCCAGGGTCTCAGCTACCCCCGGCAGCTGAGACCCCGGAAATTTTCTGACTCTGGGGGGCGCTAGACCCTTTTTTCCGACCGCCGTTAAAAAGCGGCGGATCGGAAAAAGTACCCTTATTTACCGCCGTTAAAAGGCGTATCGGCGGTCGTAAAGGGGTTAAATAAGGGAGAGGGGGGAGGGGGAGAAGGGGATGGGGGAATTTTGATATCACATCAATTTCCGGGTCACATTCTCCATATATACATCTGTAGATTCATTTGATAACAGTATTTAAATCGGAAGGATAACCAGTAGTTCCATTTCTTATAGAGTAGTGCTGTGTTATTGTTGGATGAAGCGAGTATCTTCTCGGATAGGCAGTTCTCATTGATCAGGGAGATGACTTCGGGTAATGCGGGGCATTGGGGGGTTTTCCAGTAACTTGCGATTTTGAGTCTTGTGGCCACAATGATATGTACTATCACTGTGCGGATCTCGTAGGGGAGTGAGTCCAGATCAATGGCGAGCAGCGCCTGCTTCCTACACCACAAATCTGAAATATTAAATGATTTATTGCTTCCCACAGACATTACTACATTTCCACCATATGTGTAACATGTCTGCGCCGGGGTCTCCACATCTCCAGCATGTGTCCGGGGAATTGCAGGACATCTTAGATAGTCTTTAGGGGGTGAAATACCACCTATATAATAGTTTTCTTGCGTTTTCTATGTGGTTAGTGCATTTAGATTGGCTACTAATAATTAGGAAGGATGCTCGCCATTGATCCGGTGTGAAGGTGCAGTGTAAGTCTCTTTCCCATTTTTGCAGGTATGTGGTTAGCGAGGGCAGGGTGTTCTCTAGCATACAATCATAGCTTATAGACAATGCTTTCCTCTGTGGGGTGGGGTTCAGTAACATAGAGTACAGCTTAGATGGCGGTGCAGTCATCTGCTCCTTCCTTCCATAGAGGAAGTGTCGGATCTGCAGATATTTGTAGAAGTCCCTTTGTGGTATATTGTATCTCTCTCGCAATGATGAGAAGGTGATTAGTTCCTCCCCATCATACAGATTCCCAATACATGTGATTTGGCATAGTTTCCAGTTTTTAAGCTTTAGGCCAGGGATACAATGCTCCAGTGTCTCTATGGGGGCCTTAAGGAGTGCGATTTGTATAAGGCCTAATTTATTAGTTAACATCTTCCATAGCTCTAGCATCGCATCTATGGTTGGGGATATGTTACAATTCCTTCCAGGGATTAAAGTGTGGTGTGCATGGAAGAAGGCGGAGACACTGCTGGGTCCAATCAGATATTTCTCAATGGCTATCCAGTGCCGGTCATCCTCATCGTTCCACATGAAACGTAGCTGCTCGAATAATGCGGCTCTGTAGTAGCGGACCACTGAGAGGTATCCCAGGCCCCCCTTACTCATAGGGGTGTAGAGTGTGTCCGCCTGGACTCTGGGCTGTTTTCCCTGCCATATATGTTTGGAGAGGATGGCTTGTATCTCTTTTAGTATTTTCATTGGGAATATGATGGGGAGATTGCGGAACAGATACAATATCTGCGGGAGAATGAACATCTTCACTGATGCGATCCTGCCCAGCCACGATAGCTCGTGTTTCTTCATTCTTAATATGTCAGCTTGGATTTTCTTCTTCTGTGACTCATAATTCAGAGATAGCATTTTATCTGCCGAGAGTGTTAGCCGGATACCTAGATACTCAATACTATCGTTATTCCAATTGAAGGGGTACTTGTTCTGGAATTTTTTGGGGTACGTTGTGGATGGGGTTAGGTTTAATACCTGACATTTAGACGTGTTTAGTTTATAATATGAGATTCTAGAGAACAGATCAATGATTTGCATTGCTGCCGGTAATGACTCTGTGGGGTTTGTTATCGCTAGAATGATGTCGTCCGCAAACAGACCTATTTTGTGTTCTGTCCAGTCCACCTGGATTCCTGATATTACTGGGTGAGATCGGATTTTTTCCGCTAAAGGTTCAATCGCCAAGGCGAATATGAGGGGCGATAGCGGACACCCTTGTCTCGTCCTATTTGTGACAGGGAACTTGTCAGACATCATTCCAGAGACAAAAACTGACACTGATGGATGAGAGTATAATAAAGTAATTGCATTAAAAATGCTGCCAGTAAATCCGAATCTGGTTAGAACCTCAAATAGATAGCCCCAATGCACCCGATCGAAGGCCTTCTCCGCGTCCAGTGCTAGGAGCAGAGCAGGCGTCCGGCTTCTCCCCGCCACACTGATGATGTCAATCATCCGTCTGGTGCCATCCAGCGTCTGTCTGGATTTGATAAACCCAACCTGGTCTCTGTGCACCAGGGAGGGCATTACACCGGAGATTCGACCTGCCAGGATTTTGGAGTACAGCTTGAGGTCGGTATTCAGTAGGGATATCGGCCTGAAGCTATTGGTTTGGTCAGGGGTTTTACCTGGTTTGGGGAGGGGGACTATGGTCGCCTGCAGCATCTCATCTCGTATTTGGCCTGTTTCATATACAGTTAGGTCCAGAAATATTTGGACAGTGACACAATTTTCGCGAGTTGGGCTCTGCATGCCACCACACTGGATTTGAAATGAAACCTCTACAACAGAATTCAAGTGCAGATTGTAACGTTTAATTTGAAGGTTTGAACAAAAATATCTGATAGAAATTGTAGGAATTGTACACATTTCTTTACAAACACTCCACATTTTAGGAGGTCAAAAGTAATTGGTCAAATAAACCAAACCCAAACAAAATATTTTTATTTTCAATATTTTGTTGCGAATCCTTTGGAGGCAATCACTGCCTTAAGTCTGGAACCCATGGACATCACCAAACGCTGGGTTTCCTCCTTCTTAATGCTTTGCCAGGCCTTTACAGCCGCAGCCTTCAGGTCTTGCTTGTTTGTGGGTCTTTCCATCTTAAGTCTGGATTTGAGCAAGTGAAATGCATGCTCAATTGGGTTAAGATCTGGTGATTGACTTGGCCATTGCAGAATGTTCCACTTTTTTGCACTCATGAACTCCTGGGTAGCTTTGGCTGTATGCTTGGGGTCATTGTCCATCTGTACTATGAAGCGCCGTCCGATCAACTTTGCGGTATTTGGCTGAATCTGGGCTAAAAGTATATCCCGGGACACTTCAGAATTCATCCGGCTACTCTTGTCTGCTGTTATGTCATCAATAAACACAAGTGACCCAGTGCCATTGAAAGCCATGCATGCCCATGCCATCACGTTGTCTCCACCATGTTTTACAGAGGATGTGGTGTGCCTTGGATCATGTGCCGTTCCCTTTCTTCTCCAAACTTTTTTTCTTCCCATCATTCTGGTACAGGTTGATCTTTGTCTCATCTGTCCATAGAATACTTTTCCAGAACTGAGCTGGCTTCATGAGGTGTTTTTCAGCAAATTTAACTCTGGCCTGTCTATTTTTGGAATTGATGAATGGTTTGCATCTAGATGTGAACCCTTTGTATTTACTTTCATGGAGTCTTCTCTTTACAATTGACTTAGAGACAGATACACCTACTTCACTGAGAGTGTTCTGGACTTCAGTTGATGTTGTGAATGGGTTCTTCTTCACCAAAGAAAGTATGCGGCGATCATCCACCACTGTTGTCATCCGTGGACGCCCAGGCCTTTTTGAGTTCCCAAGCTCACCAGTCAATTCCTTTTTTCTCAGAATGTACCCGACTCTTGATTTTGCTACTCCAAACATGTCTGCTATCTCTCTGATGGATTTTTTCTTTTTTTTTCAGCCTCAGGATGTTCTGCTTCACCTCAATTGAGAGTTCCTTAGACCGCATATTGTCTGGTCACAGCAACATCTTCCAAATGCAAAACCACACACCTGTAATCAACCCCAGACCTTTTAACTGCTTCATTGATTACAGGTTAACGAGGGAGACGCCTTCAGAGTTAATTGCAGCCCTTAGAGTCTCTTGTCCAATTACTTTTGGTCCCTTTAAAAAGAGGAGGCTATGCATTACAGAGCTATGATTCCTAAACCCTTTCTCCGATTTGGATGTGAAAACTCTCATATTGCAGCTGGGAGTGTGCACTTTCAGCCCATATTACACGGCACGGTGGCTCAGTGGTTAGCACTGCAGTCTTGCAGCGCTGGGGTCCTGGGTTCAAATCCCACCAAGGGCACCATCTGCAAGGAGTTTGTATGTTCTCCCCGTGTTTGCGTGGGTTTCCTCCGGGTACTCCGGTTTCCTCCCACATTCCAAAGACATACAGATAGGGACTCTAGATTGTGAGCCCCAATGGGGACAGTGTTGCCAATGTATGTAAAGTGCTATGGAATTAATAGCGCTATATAAATGAATAAAATTATTATTATTATTATTATATTATATATATAATTGTATTTCTGAACATGTTTTTGTAAACAGCTAAAATAACAACTTGTGTCACTGTCCAAATATTTCTGGACCTAACTGTATATTCTGGAAGACTAGTAATAGGTGTGGGGACAATATTTGATAAAATGTCTTGAAGTATTCGTTCGTTATCCCGTCCGGTCCTGGGGATTTGTTATTCTTAGATGTTTGGATGGCTTGTTGGATTTCTATTTGGCTTATGGGTTGGTTTATTGCCGTCAGTTTGTCCTCTGGGATTTTGGGTAGTGATATACTATTTAGGAAGTTATTAATGAGTTCAGCGCTGGGTTGTGGGGTGAGGTTGTTGTCTTTGAGGTTGTAGAGTAGTATTTGGCGAAGGTGTTGGCGATTGTCTTTAGGGTTGTATATTTTGTTCTTTTGGGCATCTTGTATATGAGCTATCCTTTGCTTTGTTAGTCTGGCTTTGATTTTATTGGCTAGTATTTTGCTGGCCTTGTTTCCCTGCCAGTAATATTTGGCTTTGCTTCGCTTTGCTTCGCCTCATGTTGTGCTCGTGTTTATATTGGAGTAGTTGGTATAGATCGTATCTTGCCTTTTGTAGGTCTTTGTATATTGCGGGTGAGGGGCTGTTTTTATGGGCATCCTCTAATGATGCTATACTTTTGTGAAGTTCCTCTATCTGTCGCATTCTTAGCTTTTTGTGTTGTGCTGCTATCTGTATTAGCCGTCCTCTTATGTACGCCTTGTGGGCGCACCACACTGTGGTCGGGGACATGTCTGGGGTGCTATTAATATCAAAATATTCCTGCAACAGGTCTTTGATTTGGGATTTGATACTATCTGAGGATATTAAGTGGTTATTATTTCTCCATGGGGAATATGTTGGGTTATTATATGTCTCTCTTATTTGGCATGACATA
>NW_027442712.1:32500-40000 GCF_048569485.1 Anomaloglossus baeobatrachus
CACCTGTAATGAGTCCAGTGGGCACAGTTGGGGGTACAGTTCCCGGCAATGTAGGATGGGATCTTAATTCAGTAGTACAGCAATTAGTGTCAGGGGTTAAGGAGGCTTTGAGTCAGTCTAGCTTACCCATAACCTCTTCTCCTATTGCTGCATGGTGCGGGAATGGTCGCCGGACATCGGAGGTGGTAAGTCAGTCGTGTGCTGATCCAGACACACAGGAGGACGCAGTAATTTCACAAGGGGTTACATTATCTGATGCAGCAAAAGGAGAATTATATGTATGTTTTGAGGGTCCTCTAGGAATTCATTTGAAACAGGAGGTTAGGGAGAAGATTTGGGCCGACGAATATGTGGAAATATTTTCATTATTGCCCTTAGAAAAATATAACTTGGATAGAGTAAGGTTTGATGAGAGGAAAAGAGAGGAACAAGAAAGACGGTATCGTCTCATCCCCCAAACATTTAGCAATTGGTTCCATGCCTTTGCCATATTAGCAAGTGTAATAGGCCAAAAAACTCCTGAACATTGCTCTGCCTTATTTTGTTACATGAATTCTATCGGGGAGGCGCACCGTGTGTATGGAGGTTTAGCATGGCTGCGCTATGATGAGCAGTTTCGCCAACGAAAGGCTGGTCGCCAAGGGATTCGTTGGGATCACAAAGATATTAGTTTATGGATGCGTCTCATGACAGCGCCACGTGGGGTTAATCAGCCCTTTCAGGGCTATGTCGGCAGATCATCAGCAATCGGATTGTCGGCAGCAAACAGAAAAGGTTGCTGCTGGCAGTTCAATGATAGCCAGTGCAGATTCGGAAACACATGCAGGTACGGACATGAATGCACCTTCTGTAGTGGAAACCATAGCCTATCAAAATGCTTTAAACGAAATAAAACCCCAACAGCAGAGATTAACCAAAAAGGGGGAAACCCCAATTAGACTCGGGGAGATGGCGGGCTATCTAAGCAGGTACCCAGATAGGAAAGCATAACAATTGCTGGGGGAGGGTTTCTCAGAAGGTTTTAAGATCCCATCTACTTCAGGCCCATTAACCTGTTCTCGTAACCTTGCTTCAGCTTATACATATTCTCACATTGTCTCCACAAAACTAAACAAAGAAATTGACCTGGGCCGCATGGCAGGCCCATTCCCCAAAATGCCAATAGAAAACTTAAGGGTCTCTCCATTGGGGGTGGTCCCAAAGAAGGAACCCAATAAGTTTAGGCTGATCCATCATCTGTCCTTCCCTCATGGAAGCTCAGTTAATGATGGAATCGATCAGGAACTTTGCACAGTCTCGTATACTTCATTTGATACAGCGATTGCATGGGTACAGAAGTACGGCAGAGGAGCTTTAATGGCAAAAACAGACATTGAAGCTGCCTTTAGACTCTACCAGTCCATCCAGAAAGCTTCCATCTCTTGGGTTGTCAGTGGCAGGGAATGTTTTATGTAGACTTGTGTTTACCGATGGGCTGCTCCATCTCATGCTCCTTGTTTGAATCATTTAGCACATTTTTGGAGTGGGTAGTAAAGAAGGAAGCCGGCGTGCGTTCTGTCCTGCATTATCTAGATGATTTCCTATGTATTGGTCCACCAAAGTCATTTGTTTGTGCTTCATTATTGGCAGCGATTCAGTCGGTTTTTAAGTGTTTTGGAGTACCGTTAGCATCAGATAAAACAGAAGGCCCGTCTACACTTATCAAGTTTTTAGGAATTTTAATTGACAGTGAAGCAATGGAGTGCAGATTACCGGATGACAAGGTCAGTGATCTGCTGGAGGCAGTCAGAGAAGCTAGATCTCACCGTAAGATCAGATTAAAGGATCTACAATCGCTGTTAGGAAAAATGAACTTTGCTTGTCGCATTATTCCAATGGGTAGAGTTTTTTGTAGGCGCCTAGCTGCAGCTACCTCAGGCATAACCTTTCCACATCACTTTGTGCGGCTGGCTAGAACATTAAAGGACGATCTGGCGGTATGGGAACAGTTCTTAATGGAGTTTAATGGGAGGTCATTGTGGATCAGACCACCGGTTTCAAATTTTGATCTAGACATCCACACTGATGCAGCGGGGTCAACTGGTTTTGGTGCATATTGTTCTGGACAGTGGTGTGCAGATAGGTGGCCAGAGAGTTGGAGAAACAATGGGTTAATACGAAACTTAGTACTCCTTGAATTGTTCCCCATAGTGGTTGCTTGTGAAATTTGGTGCAATATTTTCCAAAACCGAAAAGTGAGATTTCATTGTGATAACTTGGGAGTTGTAGAAGTCATCAACAAACAATCAGCGTCTTCCCTGCCTGTTGTTACGTTGCTGCGTCATCTAGTGCTGCGCTGTTTAAAGTCAAATTGTCAGATTACAGCTGTGCATGTCCCCGGTGTTTGCAATTCTGTGGCTGATGCTCTGTCTCGTTTTCAGTGGGACAGATTCCGTTCGTTAGCCCCGATGGCAGAGGTACAAGGCAAGAAGTGTCCGGATTTTCTATGGTCACTGCCAGTGACACCGCATACGCTCTGATAGAACGGTCTGTGGGTGTAAGCACATGGCAGAGGTACCAGTCAGCATGGAGGGAATGGGAGACTTGTGTGCTCTAGTGGCACATGATGCCAGTGTACATGACAATGTTTCCTTGTTGTTATTTTACATTAGCAGGGCCTTTGTGGATGGTACTTCATTGTCCAGTATTGATAGTAAAATGTCTGGATTAGCTTTTGGTTTAAGTTGCACGACTTCACTGATTACACAAAGCATTTTTTAGTTAAGCAGGCCCTAAAGGGTTACAGAAAAAGTTGTAAGAAGACCAGAGATAAACGGCGTCCGATTTCTTTCCAGTTATTGCAGCAGATACTGAGTGTACTAGGCTGAGTCTGGAGCAGTCCGTTTGAGGTGTTACTCTTTAGTTGTGCATTCACACTGGCCTTTTTTTGGCGCTTTTGAGAATCAGCGAGTTGGTGTCGAGTAGCTCCACCAGAAGTGGAGGTCTACAAGACGAGGACGTGCATCAGTACACAGACAGATTAGAATGTTTTCTGGCAAAGTCAAAAACTGATCAACAGGGTAGAGGAAAATGGATCACATTGTTTCCTTTAAGCAATTCATGAGGATTGTAAGTCATTGTCACAATTTCAATTCACAGCAGTTCTTAAAAAATGCCTGACAATATTGGGAGAGTCTCCAAATGCATTCACTTCACACTCATTTAGGATAGGAGCAGCCACAGAAGCTGCTAGATGGGGCTTAGAGCCTGACATAGTTAAAAAAAAAAAAAAATCGGGAGATGGGAATCGAGCAGATTTAAGAGTTACATTCGATTACATTTATTATAAATGGCGTACATGTATATATATATATGTGTACATTGTGGTAATCTTATAGTAGTTGCGTCTTCATTTAGACAATTGTGTGATAATTGTGTTTTTGTTTTTTGTTTTAGCTGAACAGCAATGCCTGGTTTGGATCATGGGACATTCAATTGTTTTTTGGGGGGCCTTACGTGCAGCAGTCAGGCCTAATGGCAAACAGTTGGGGTTGCCCAGTTCCTTGGCACGGGTGACATGGATAGGAAAGAGGGGAATGCAGTGGCATCAGCTGTTGAGAGAAATCCAGTATCATGTGGAGTTCTACCGCCCCCCGGACGTCTTACTTATCCATTTAGGTGGTAATGATTTAGCAATAAGAACATCAAGACATTTAGTTAAGAACATAAAGCTTGATATGTTGAATTTATGGAGGTCTTACCCAGAAACAGTGGTGGTCTGGTCGGATATAGTAGCTAGACAAATGTGGAGAACAGCGCGATCAGTGGCTCGCATCAATAATACAAGGATAAAAGTTAATAAAAAAATAACAAAATTTGTGTTGGAAAATGGAGGGGTGGCCATACGTCACCAGATGCTGGAAAATACAAAGGAACATTTTTGGAGAGATGATAAGGTACATCTTAATGACATTGGCATTGATATATGGATGTTGGGAATACAAGAAGGAGTAGAACGAGCCATTAAGTTGTGGAGGAACTCACTCTTGTAAGGTGTCACAAGAGCGAGTCTTGGCGGGATGTGGTTGTTTAAACCCCCTCTTTGTTGGTTGGAGAATTATGTTTTTAATGGGGTCCCTGGGCCAGAGCTCAGCGGACAGTGGAATATGGGTCCCTGGGGAGGAGCTCAGTGGACAGTGGAATAGATGGGTCCCTGGGGAGGAGCTCAGCGGACACAAGGAAAATGATCAAGGGGTATACCCAGATTCCCCCTTGAGCTAGGTGTACACGGCGGAGGGGGATATGGGGCTGGGATTTATAACAACCACATCTCTGGGCCGATAATCTTGTTTTTTCTTGTTGATGTTTTTTCTTATTAAAAATAAAGGGCTGCTGTGGCCAAAATTTTAATCCATGTCACGCAGTGTGTGGTGTCTTATTTATTAGGTTTCCAGGAGCGCAATTCACTAGTCCATCAGTCAAGCAGAGTGAAGGCAGATAGCCGTAACGTACATGACTGAGGCAGTGATAGATCCAGGAAAGGGTTAAGGAGTAAGGGATGGGGGTTTTACCTAAGGAATGTGGTGGTGGGGGTGAGCGAGCAGGAGGAGAGATGGGGGCAGGGGCCATATAAGAAATAGGTCCCATGTTAAGGTGTCATTCCTTTGTCCTGGACTCAAAGACTGAACAAGCAGTTGTCCCACCCACCCTCCCTATAATAAAGGGAAATGTATCAATATCAGGACTTTGCAACACTGTCAATATTCTAACAATGTTATTGCTATTCAACATCATCGGTATTTTATCAACATTATTAGTATTGTATCGTATTGTATCAATTGTTATCAGTAATGTATCCAAATTGACAATGTCATATCAACATATTAATATTGTATTAACATTTTAATATTATATGTTACAGCAGCATTTGGCGGCGGGATGTGGTTGTTTAAACCCCCTCTTTGTTGGTTGGAGAATTATGTTTTTAATGGGGTCCCTGGGCCAGAGCTCAGCGGACAGTGGAATATGGGTCCCTGGGGAGGAGCTCAGTGGACAGTGGAATAGATGGGTCCCTGGGGAGGAGCTCAGCGGACACAAGGAAAATGATCAAGGGGTATACCCAGATTCCCCCTTGAGCTAGGTGTACACGGCGGAGGGGGATATGGGGCTGGGATTTATAACAACCACATCTCTGGGCCGATAATCTTGTTTTTTCTTGTTGATGTTTTTTCTTATTAAAAATAAAGGGCTGCTGTGGCCAAAATTTTAATCCATGTCACGCAGTGTGTGGTGTCTTATTTATTAGGTTTCCAGGAGCGCAATTCACTAGTCCATCAGTCATGTATCCTGCGATTCTTGTATGCACTTTAAACCCCCAAACATTTTTTGATGATATTTTCTTGCAAATTTAAACTTGTCTGATGTAAAATTGTGCTTATATGGATGATGCAACAAGGAGAATTGTTCTATGCATATCCCAGTTATTATAAAATATTTAATATATTCTTTATTGATAAAATTAAAAATGTATTTTAAAAGAACAAAGAATATTTATTCTGGCTTCAAACCCAGTTTTGCTTATCAGGTGTTGTTGATAAGGGGTTAGCCATCATTATTTATTCTGGCCATTATTTTTTGGTTTCTCCTTTAATACAGGACAGCTTCCTGCTGTGATCTGGGCACGCCCCCTGGGCTGTCCAGATCACAGCAGAGGGAGGAGATCACTGCCATCTTTGTGGAGCACACAGCATATGCTGTGTGCTCCACTTTCCCCCTTTCACCCGCCAGGATGGATGGGATGAGTACCGCCGCCGGGCAACGGTGATTGCACCGTACCTGATCCAGCCGTGCCCCGCCGCCACACTCTGCCAGTCACCTCGGGCCTCCGCTGCTTGTACTTTGATCGCTGACAGGACAGGCTGCCGGGAGCGCAGATCTGAGGTGAGTGCATGCGGCTGGGAGTGGTGAATGCGGCATAACATCTGTAGTGCAGTGCCGCTCAGGCTGCAGATCACCCCTCGCCCCATGTCACCTCGGACCGCCGATCACGGCCGACACCACAGTATATGGAGACGAGAGACACAGCCAGCGGGCCATAGGAAAACAATGGAGCACTATGCAACTGGCCTTATTGACACTTTAGACATATTAGGATCACTCTGATCAACAAAATGGCTCCACACTAGGATCCTAAACTTAATCTTCCCTTAGCCTTATGGAAACACCCAGATTGGGAGGGGGAGCTGTGACATCACATACAGGAGAGCAGGTTCTGCCCACTTTTACTGCAGTTGTAATGTGAGCTAGTTCTACAGTCGGATTTCAGCAGCTACTCCCCCTAGTGTTTAAGAGTGGAAAATATTAAAAAAAAAAAAAAATATATATATATATTTCTCAATTAAAAACAATTTTATTTAAAACATACCATTAAAACATTAATACTTTATATTTTTAGTTAAAACATTTTTTTGACAACACGTTCCCTTTAATTACATCTATTTTATATTGACATTAACTGTATCACTTAATATTGAGCAGAATTAAGTATGCTGACACCCTCCTATATACACCTTATGAGCACACACACGGCAGTCTGGCGATCACGTCCCGTGGTGCGGAGCTGGGAACGGATTTGGGTTTGGGGATCCGGTGCGCCCTATCAATTAGTAGATCCCTCTGCTCTGCTGACGGCACCAGTGCTGTAAAAAAGTCCGTTAAGGACTCTGTCAGTGCGTCCACGGGCACGTTCTCAGGAATCCCTCTGAAACGTAAGTTATTTCGTCTGGATCGGTCTTCGAGATCCGCGATTTTCAGTTTTAGGGCTGTAATCTCATCGTCCGCCTCATTATGCGCATCTACTAGCTGGTTGTGCGCTGTGGTGTAATCCTCCAGTTTCCCCTCTATATGTGAGGTTCTGTCACCAATCTGTGTGATTTCCTTATTAAGCATGGTAACTACTGAGGTTATATCTGCGTGGATGGCTTGCTTCAGCTCTGACATCACAGACCTCAGTATATTCTCAGTGACAGGGGCTGAGGTGTAGCTTTTGTTAGGGGAGCATGAAGGGTTAACCAGGGCTGTGCTTGGTGGCTGTGAATCTGCAGGCCCAAGGCTGCTAACACCTCCTGCAGGAGAGAAGGTCAGAGACTGCAGGGCTGATAACACTGTGTTTAATGATAAAGGGGCTCCATTAAGAGTGTGAGAATCACACTGTGACCTGCTCCTCAGTCCTGGATGCTGATGGCCACCATCACTATTATCAGTGCTGCTATCTCCTCCATGAGGCAAACAATGGGGGCCATCTTGGATTGTATTACCAGCAACTTCAAAGACAGAAACTTTGCCTGGATTCTCTCCCTTCTTCCTCCCCCGCACCAAGTCTATAACGATCTGTTCCCCTGCACTTCAGCTGCACTTATCTGTGATTTACAGCCTCCTCCGGTCAGACTGCCTAGCTTTGAGACGCTTTTAAGGTTGGTGGCCAGGGAGCACAAGTCTCAGACGTCTGTTCAGTTCAGCATC
>NW_027442712.1:45000-67500 GCF_048569485.1 Anomaloglossus baeobatrachus
TGATGGGATGCATTAGAAGAGGTCTGGGGGCACGAGATGAAAACATCATTCTCCCTCTGTACAAATCACTAGTCAGACCACACTTGGAGTATTGTGTGCAATTTTGGGCGCCGGTGCTGAAGAAAGACATTACTGAACTTGAAAGGGTTCAGAGGCGGGCTACTAAAATAATAAATGGAATGGGTGCATTACAATACACGGAAAGGTTATCAAAATTAGGTCTATTTACTCTAGAAAAGAGAAGACTTAGGGGAGACCTAATAAATATGTACAAATATATCAGAGGGCCATATAGAGATCTCTCCCATGATCTGTTTGTACCAAGGACTATGACAAGAACAAGGGGGCATTCTTTTCGATTGGAGGAAAGAAAATTCCTACATCAGCATAGAAGAGGGTTCTTCACGGTAAGAGCAGTGAGGCTCTGGAACTCTCTTCCTGAGGAAGTGGTGATGGCCAACTCACTGAATGAATTTAAGAGAGGAATGGATGCATTTCTTGTTAGCAAAAGTATAGAAGGTTATAAATAGCATAATCTTACAGGTAGATAGAAGAGCGACCAAGATTATTAGAGGAATGGGTGGGCTGCAATACCAAGACAGGTTATTAAACTTGGGGTTAGTTAGTTAGGAAAAACAAAGGCTTAGGGGGATCTAATCACAATGTATAAATATATGAGGGGACAGTACAGAGACCTTTCCAAAGATCTCTTTACACCTAGGCCTGCGACTGGAACACGGGGGCATCCGCTACGTCTTGAGGAAAGAATGTTTAATCATAATCACAGATGAGGACTCTTTACTGTACGAGCAGTGAGACTATGGAGCTCTCTGCCGTATGATGTTGTATTGAGGGATTCACAAGTAAAATTTAAGCAGAGCCTGATCGCATTAATTGAAAAATATAATATTACCAGTTATGTATATTGGATTTTATGACAGGGTGTTGATCCAGGGAACTAGTCTGATTGCCGTATGTGGAGTCAGGAAGGAATTTTTTTCCCCATTGGAGCTTATTTGACACATTGGGGTTTTTTTGCCTTCCTCTGGATCAACATGTTAGGCTACGGGTTGAACTAGATGGACTTAGAGTCTCCCTTCAACCTTAAAAACTATGAAACTATGAAACATATACATACATATACATGCATATAAATACACATACACATACATACACATACACATATACATACACATACATATACATACATATACATACACATACATATACATACACATACATATACATATAAATATACATACACATACATATACATACATATCCATATACATACATATACATACATATAAATACACATACACATACATACACATACATACACATACACATATACATACACATACATACATATACATACATATACATACATATACATACACATAAATATACATACACATACATATACATACATATCCATATACATACATATACATACATATACATACACATACACATACATACACATACATACACATACACATATACATACACATACATACATATACATACATATACATACACATAAATATACATACACATAAATATACATACACATACATATACATACACATACATATACATACACATATACATACACATACACATACATATACATACACATATACATACACATACACATACACATACATAAATATACATACACATACAAATACACATACATATACATACATATGCATACACATAAATATACATACACATACATATACATACATATACATACACATACATATACATACACATACATATACACATACATATACATATACATACACATACATATACATACATATACATACACATACACATATACATACACATACACATATACATACACATACATACATATACATACACATACATATACATACACATACATATACATACACATACATATACATACACATAAATATACATACACATACATATACACATACATACACATACATATACATACACATACATACACATACACATACATACACATACATACACATACATATACATATACATACACATACATATACATACACATACATATACATACATATACATACACATACATATACATACACATACATATACATACACACATACACATACATATACATATACATACACATACATACACATACATATACATACACATACATATCCATATACATACTTATACATGCATATAAATACACATACACATACATACACATACACATATACATACACATACATATACATACATATACATACACATACATATACATACACATACATATACATATAAATATACATACACATACATATACATACATATCCATATACATACATATACATACATATAAATACACATACACATACATACACATACATACACATACACATATACATACACATACATACATATACATACATATACATACATATACATACACATAAATATACATACACATACATATACATACATATCCATATACATACATATACATACATATACATACACATACACATACATACACATACATACACATACACATACATACATATACATACATATACATACACATAAATATACATACACATAAATATACATACACATACATATACATACACATACATATACATACACATATACATACACATACACATACACATACATATACATACACATATACATACACATACACATACATAAATATACATACACATACAAATACACATACATATACATACATATGCATACACATAAATATACATACACATACATATACATACACATACATATACATACACATACATATACATACACATACATATACACATACATATACATATACATACATACACATAAATATACATACACATACATACACATACATATACATACACATACATATACATACATATACATACATATACATACACATACATATACATACACATACATATACATACACATACATATACATACACATAAATATACATACACATACATATACATATACATACACATACACATATACACATACACATACATATACATACACATACACATATACATACACATACATATACATACATACATACAGGTTGAATATGTATAGAACAGTGTAAATTGTTATATATCCATGACTGATGGACTAGTGAATTGCGCTCCTGGAAACCTAATAAATAAGACACCACACACTGCGTGACATGGATTAAAATTTTGGCCACAGCAGCCCTTTATTTTTATAAGAAAAAACATCAACAAGAAAAAACAAGATTATCGGCCCAGAGATGTGGTTGTTATAAATCCCAGCCCCATATCCCCCTCCGCCGTGTACACCTAGCTCAAGGGGGAATCTGGGTATACCCCTTGATCATTTTCCTTGTGTCCGCTGAGCTCCTCCCCAGGGACCCATCTATTCCACTGTCCGCTGAGCTCCTCCCCAGGGACCCATATTCCACTGTCCGCTGAGCTCTGGCCCAGGGACCCCATTAAAAACATAATTCTCCAACCAACAAAGAGGGGGTTTAAACAACCACATCCCGCCGCCAAATGCTGCTGTAACATACAATATTAAAATGTTAATACAATATTAATATGTTGATATGACATTGTCAATTTGGATACATTACTGATAACAATTGATACAATACTAATAATGTTGATAAAATACCGATGATGTTGAATACCAAAACATTGTTAGAATATTGACAGTGTTGCAATGTCCTGATATTGATACATTTCCCTTTATTATAGGGAGGGTGGGTGGGACAACTGCTGGTTCAGTCTTTGAGTCCAGGACAAAGGAATGACACCTTAACATGGGACCTATTTCTTATATGGCCCCTGCCCCCCCCCGTCTCTCCTCCTGCTCGCTCACCCCCCACCACATTCCTTAGGTAAAAACCCATCCCTTACTCCTTAACCCTTTCCTGGATCTATCACTGCCTCAGTCATGTACGTTACGGCTATCTGCCTTCACTCTGCTTGACTGATGGACTAGTGAATTGCGCTCCTGGAAACCTAATAAATAAGACACCACACACTGCGTGACATGGATTAAAATTTTGGCCACAGCAGCCCTTTATTTTTATAAGAAAAAACATCAACAAGAAAAAACAAGATTATCGGCCCAGAGATGTGGTTGTTATAAATCCCAGCCCCATATCCCCCTCCGCCGTGTACACCTAGCTCAAGGGGGAATCTGGGTATACCCCTTGATCATTTTCCTTGTGTCCGCTGAGCTCCTCCCCAGGGACCCATCTATTCCACTGTCCGCTGAGCTCCTCCCCAGGGACCCATATTCCACTGTCCGCTGAGCTCTGGCCCAGGGACCCCATTAAAAACATAATTCTCCAACCAACAAAGAGGGGGTTTAAACAACCACATCCCGCCAAGACTCGCTCTTGTGACACCTTACAAGAGTGAGTTCCTCCACAACTTAATGGCTCGTTCTACTCCTTCTTGTATTCCCAACATCCATATATCAATGCCAATGTCATTAAGATGTACCTTATCATCTCTCCAAAAATGTTCCTTTGTATTTTCAAGCATCTGGTGACGTATGGCCACCCCTCCGTTTTCCAACACAAATTTTGTTATTTTTTTATTAACCTTTATCCTTGTATTATTGATGCGAGCCACTGATCGCGCTGTTCTCCACATTTGTCTAGCTACTATATCCGACCAGACCACCACTGTTTCTGGGTAAGACCTCCATAAATTCAACATATCGAGCTTTATGTTCCTAACTAAATGTCTTGATGTTCTTATTGCTAAATCATTACCACCTAAATGGATAAGTAAGACGTCCGGGGGGCGGTAGAACTCCACATGATACTGGATTTCTTTCAACAGCTGATGCCACTGCATTCCCCTCTTTCCTATCCATGTCACCCGTGCCAAGGAACTGGGCAACCCCAACTGTTTACCATTAGGCCTGACTGCTGCACGTAAGGCCCCCCAAAAACAAATGAATGTCCCATGATCCAAACCAGGCATTGCTGTTCTGCTAAAACAAAAACACAATTATCACACAATTGTCTAAATGAAGACACAACTACTATAAGATTACCAAAATGTACACATATATATACATGTACGCCATTTATAATAAATGCAATCTAATGTAGCTCTTAAATCTGCTCGATTCCCATCTCCCGATTTTTTTAACTATGTCAGGCTCTAAGCCCCATCTAGCAGCTTCTGTGGCTGCTCCTATCCTAAATGAGTGTGAAGTGAATGCATTTGGAGACTCTCCCAATATTGTCAGGCATTTTTTAAGAACTGCTGTGAATTGAAATTGTGACAATGACTTACAATCCTCATGAATTAGTAATGAACCTTGGATATTTGGCCTTATTGAGGCATAGTTTCTAAAACAGATGACCGGGCAGGCCCTGGAACCGCTTAAAGGAAACAATGTGATCCATTTTCCTCTACCCTGTTGATCAGTTTTTGACTTTGCCAGAAAACATTCCAATCTGTCTGTGTACTGATGCACGTCCTCGGCTTGTAGACCCCCACTTCTGGTGGAGCTACTCGACACTAACTCGCTGATTCTAAAAGCTCCAAAAAAGGCCAGTGTGAATGCACAACTAAAGAGTAACACTTCAAACGGACTGCTACAGACTCGGCCTAGTACACTCAGTATCTGCTGCAATAACTGGAAAGAAATCGGACGCCGTTTATCTCTGGTCTTCTTACAACTTTTCCTGTAACCCTTTAGGGCCTGCTTAACTAAAAAATGCTTTGTGTAATCAGTGAAGTCGTGCAACTTAAACCAAAAAGCTAATCCAGACATTTTACTATCAATACTGGACAATGAAGTACCGTCCACAAAGGCCCTGCTAATGTAAAATAACAACAAGGAAACATTATCATGTGACCTGGCATCATGTGCCACTAGAGCACACAAGTCTTCCCATTCCCTCCATGCTGACTGGTACCTCTGCCATGTGCTTACACCCACAGACCGTTCTATCAGAGCGTATGCGGTGTCACTGGCAGTGACCACAGAAAATCCGGACACTTCTTGCCTTGTACCTCTGCCATCAGGGCTAACGAACGGAATCTGTCCCACTGAAAACGAGACAGAGCATCAGCCACAGAATTGCAAACACCGGGGACATGCACAGCTGTAATCTGACAATTTGACTTTAAGCAGCGCAGCACTAGATGACGCAGCAACGTAACAACAGGCAGGGAAGAAGCTGATTGTTTGTTGATGACTTCTACAACTCCCAAATTATCACAATGAAATCTCACTTTTCGGTTTTGGAAAATATTGCACCAAATTTCACAAGCAACCACTATGGGGAACAATTCAAGGAGTACTAAGTTTCGTGTTAACCCCTTGTTTCTCCAACTCTCTGGCCACCTATCTGCACACCACTGTCCCGAACAATATGCACCAAAACCAGTTGACCCCGCTGCATCAGTGTGGATGTCTAGATCAAAATTTGAAACCGGTGGTCTGATCCACAATGACCTCCCATTAAACTCCATTAAGAACTGTTCCCATACCGCCAGATCGTCCTTTAATGTTCTAGCCAGCCGCACAAAGTGATGTGGAAAGGTTATGCCTGAGGTAGCTGCAGCTAGGCGCCTACAAAAAACTCTACCCATTGGAATAATGCGACACGCAAAGTTCATTTTTCCTAACAGCGATTGTAGATCCTTTAATCTGATCTTACGGTGAGATCTAGCTTCTCTGACTGCCTCCAGCAGATCACTGACCTTGTCATCCGGTAATCTGCACTCCATGGCCTCACTGTCAATCAAAATTCCTAAAAACTTGATAAGTGTAGACGGGCCTTCTGTTTTATCTGATGCTAACGGTACTCCGAAACGCTTAAAAACCGACTGAATCGCTGCCAATAATGAAGCACAAACAAATTACTTTGGTGGACCAATACATAGGAAATCATCTAGATAATGCAGGACAGAACGCACGCCGGCTTCCTTCTTTACTACCCACTCCAAAAATGTGCTAAATGATTCAAACAAGGAGCATGAGATGGAGCAGCCCATCGGTAAACACAAGTCTACATAAAACATTCCCTGCCACTGACAACCCAAGAGATGGAAGCTTTCTGGATGGACTGGTAAGAGTCTAAAGGCAGCTTCAATGTCTGTTTTTGCCATTAAAGCTCCTCTGCCGTACTTCTGTACCCATGCAATCGCTGTATCAAATGAAGTATACGAGACTGTGCAAAGTTCCTGATCGATTCCATCATTAACTGAGCTTCCATGAGGGAAGGACAGATGATGGATCAGCCTAAACTTATTGGGTTCCTTCTTTGGGACCACCCCCAATGGAGAGACCCTTAAGTTTTCTATTGGCATTTTGGGGAATGGGCCTGCCATGCGGCCCAGGTCAACTTCTTTGTTTAGTTTTGTGGAGACAATGTGAGAATATGTATAAGCTGAAGCAAGGTTACGAGAACAGGTTAATGGGCCTGAAGTAGATGGGATCTTAAAACCTTCTGAGAAACCCTCCCCCAGCAATTGTGCTGCTTTTCTATCTGGGTACCTGCTTAGATAGCCCACCATCTCCCCGAGTCTAATTGGGGTTTCCCCCTTTTTGGTTAATCTCTGCTGTTGGGGTTTTATTTCGTTTAAAGCATTTTGATAGGCTATGGTTTCCACTACAGAAGGTGCATTCATGTTTGTACCTGCATGTGTTTCCGAATCTGCACTGGCTATCATTGAACTGCCAGCAGCAACCTTTTCTGTTTGCTGCCGACAATCCGATTGCTGATGATCTGCCGACATAGCCCTGAAAGGGCTGATTAACCCCACGTGGCGCTGTCATGAGACGCATCCATAAACCAATATCTTTGTGATCCCAACAAATCCCTTGGCGACCAGCCTTTCGTTGGCGAAACTGCTCATCATAGCGCAGCCATGCTAAACCTCCATACACACGGTGCGCCTCCCCGATAGAATTCATGTAACAAAATAAGGCAGAGCAATGTTCAGGAGTTTTTTGGCCTATTACACTTGCTAATATGGCAAAGGCCTGGAACCAATTGCTAAATGTTTGGGGGATGAGACAATACCGTCTTTCTTGTTCCTCTCTTTTCCTCTCATCAAACCTTACTCTATCCAAGTTATATTTTTCTAAGGGCAATAATGAAAATATTTCCACATATTCGTCGGCCCAAATCTTCTCCCTAACCTCCTGTTTCAAATGAATTCCTAGAGGACCCTCAAAACATACATATAATTCTCCTTTTGCTGCATCAGATAATGTAACCCCTTGTGAAATTACTGCATCCTCCTGTGTCTCTGGGTCAGCACACGACTGACTTACCACCTCCGATGTCCGGCGACCATTCCCACACCATGCAGCAATAGGAGAAGAAGTTATGGGTAAGCTAGACTGACTCAAAGCCTCCTTAACCCCTGACACTAATTGCTGTACTACTGAATTAAGATCCCATCCTACTTTGCCGGGAACTGTACCCCCAACTGTGCCCACTGGACTCATTACAGGTGTTGTTACACTAGATATAGGACAAGAAAAAGTGTTCTCACCAATACCTGGCTGCGTCCTAGGTTGACCAGCCGTCCGTGACGTATTAGTTATAGTCTCTACAGCCCCTTCATTATTGAAGTGCTGCGTGCTGCTGCCCTCTAGTGGGGAGTCGTTATCTGTGTCATAGTCATTGTCTGGAATCTCTTCTGAGTCTTGTAGCTGTAGATTTATTGCCTGACTCACATCCTGAGCCGGCCGATGAAGTCTTTGTCTGGTTAAAGTACTTTTGCGCAGTTGTCTTTTTGGATTCCTACCACTCCTCGTGTAATGAGAACCCGGATCCGGAAATGTTGTGTGTCCTAAGCCCATCCCCCCGTGTTGGTTCATTTCCTGGGGTGAGGCCGTATGATGTCCTCTAGAATGATGCAAAGTTTGTTGAGGAAGTTCTAAGGATTCATGGTGGGCTGTCGTCACGTCAGTTGTAGCTTGTGTGGCTGCTTCTCTGGCTGGCACCTCAGTAGAGCTGGACTTTCTCCTTGGACTTCTTGGTGTCTCTCTGGTTAGATGATCTGGCTCTTTTCTCTGTCCCTTGTTATTCTTGTACTGTAGTTTCCTTCCTGGTTTGTAAGAAGGATCAGAGGCTGTGCTGCGCTTTGCTCTTTTCCCAGAAGTAACAGAAGGACTTATGATCCTATTGTGAGTCCTATTGGCCATTTCAGAAGTTAGTCTCTCAGGAGGTCTTGATCTTCTTAGAGTTTGATGTTCAGAAAGTTCAGAAGGCACAGATGCTGTATCCCGGGCACTCTTCAGCAATTCGTCTAGCTGGGCCTGAATCCATTCGGGCCTACACGTCAAAGCCGCTGTCTGAACGCTCCTCAGCAAGGCATCCATACTGCTGGTTCAGTCTTTGAGTCCAGGACAAAGGAATGACACCTTAACATGGGACCTATTTCTTATATGGCCCCTGCCCCCCGTCTCTCCTCCTGCTCGCTCACCCCCCACCACATTCCTTAGGTAAAAACCCATCCCTTACTCCTTAACCCTTTCCTGGATCTATCACTGCCTCAGTCATGTACGTTACGGCTATCTGCCTTCACTCTGCTAGAAAATAATTTTGGCATCCTTTTGCTGTCTCTCTTATGCAAATACTCGGTTGTGCAATATATCTTTATTTTTCTGCCCTACATATAGCACTTTATTATGTTAGGTTTTTATAACCATAACTTCTTTAGGGTGGTGCACTGAGCACTATATATTGCTATTATATATTGCTACTCTGTTTATCTCAGATGACTAGCAGTATTTTGTCTTTCCTTTTTGTGCAATAAAGGGTGTGTGCAATACATTTATCTATCTTTTTTGGGTTGAAATAGTATGGTTTTCTGGGCTGTGCAATAAATATCAGTAATTTATTACTATATTTGATATACTATATTTGCATCAGTTCTGACTTTTTCTTATAACAGTGACCAATAGTGGTGATATTTGTGGATATTTTCTTCTTTAATATATAACAATTTACACTGTTATATACATACTTATTTCAACCTGTATATAGGAATATTTGACTTTCTGTATGAATTTATTTTCCAGTGTATTGTATCCTGCGATTCTTGTATGCACTTTAAACCCCCAAACATTTTTTGATGATATTTTCTTGCAAATTTAAACTTGTCTGATGTAAAATTGTGCTTATATGGATGATGCAACAAGGAGAATTGTTCTATGCATATCCCAGTTATTATAAAATATTTAATATATTCTTTATTGATAAAATTAAAAATGTATTTTAAAAGAACAAAGAATATTTATTCTGGCTTCAAACCCAGTTTTGCTTATCAGGTGTTGTTGATAAGGGGTTAGCCATCATTATTTATTCTGGCCATTATTTTTTGGTTTCTCCTTTAATACAGGACAGCTTCCTGCTGTGATCTGGGCACGCCCCCTGGGCTGTCCAGATCACAGCAGAGGGAGGAGATCACTGCCATCTTTGTGGAGCACACAGCATATGCTGTGTGCTCCACTTTCCCCCTTTCACCCGCCAGGATGGATGGGGTGAGTACCGCCGCCGGGCAACGGTGATTGCACCGTACCTGATCCAGCCGTGCCCCGCCGCCACACTCTGTCAGTCACCTCGGGCCTCCGCTGCTTGTACTTTGATCGCTGACAGGACAGGCTGCCGGGGGCGCAGATCTGAGGTGAGTGCATGCGGCTGGGAGTGGTGAATGCGGCATAACATCTGTAGTGCAGTGCCGCTCAGGCTGCAGATCACCCCTCGCCCCATGTCACCTCGGACCGCCGATCACGGCCGACACCACAGTATATGGAGATGAGAGACACAGCCAGCGGGCCATAGGGAAACAATGGAGCACTATGCAACTGGCCTTATTGACACTTTAGACATATTAGGATCACTCTGATCAACAAAATGGCTCCACACTAGGATCGTAAACTTAATCTTCCCTTAGCCTTATGGAAACACCCAGATTGGGAGGGGGAGCTGTGACATCACATACAGGAGAGCAGCTTCTGCCCACTTTTACTGCAGTTGTAATGTGAGCTAGTTCTACAGTCGGATTTCAGCAGCTACTCCCCCTAGTGTTTAAGAGTGGAAAATATTAAAAAAAAAATATATATATATATATATTTCTCAATTAAAAACAATTTTATTTAAAACATACCATTAAAACATTAATACTTTATATTTTTAGTTAAAACATTTTTTTGACAACACGTTCCCTTTAATTACATCTATTTTATATTGACATTAACTGTATCACTTAATATTGAGCAGAATTAAGTATGCTGACACCCTCCTATATACACCTTATGAGCACACACACGGCCCACTATATACAGTATGAGTGCACACACAGCACCCCTTTTTACAATATGAGCACATACCTAGCACCCCCTACATACAGTATTAGCCCACACAGCCCCATATATACAGTATCATCCCACACAGCTTCATATGCACAGAATGAGCCCTCACATAGCTCACTCTATACAGGATGAGCCCTCAACTCTTTATACAGTATGTGGTCTCACATAGCACTTATTTACAGTATGAGCCCTTACATAGCCTCCCTTTGTACAGGATGAGCCCTCACAGCTCTATATACAGTATGAAGCCCTCCACATAGCTCTATATGCAGTATGAGGTCTCACATAACCCTTTCCTATATACAGTATGAGCCCACACAGTCATATACAGCATCAGCCCTCACATAGCTCGCTATATACAAGATGAGCACTGACATAGCCCCTAAATACAGGATGAGCCCCCACATAGCTCCCTATATGCAGGATGAGACCTCACATGGCCCCCTATATAACAGTATGAGGTCTCACATAGCTTCTATATATGGTTTGAGGTCTTACATAGCCTTTATATATAGCATCAGCTGACAGACTTCCTGTTTATAGTATGAGCGCTCAAATGGCCTCCAATATATACACTGTGTGCAGAATTACTAAGCAAATGAGTATTTTGATCACATGATACTTTTTATACATGTCCTACTCCAAGCTGTATAGGCTTGAGAGCCAACTACCAATTAAGTAAATCAGGTGCTGTGCATCTCTAATGAGGCGGGGTGTGGTATAATGACAACAACACCCTATATAAAAGGTGTGCTTAATTATTCGGCAACTTCCTTTCCTTTGGCAAAATGGGTCAGAAGAGATTTGACGGGCTCTGAAAAGTCCAAAATTTAATTTATGTGAGTGTCGGCAGAGGAGCACGGCGTGCTGGAGGAGGCTGGGAGGAGAGAGGCTGATCCTAGGGAAGGCTGGGATGGCGAGGCTGAGAGAAGAGAGGCTGATGCTGGGGGAGGCTGAGGCTGGGGTAGGCTGGGAGGAGAGAGGCTGATGCTGGGGACCGAAAAGGCATCAGCTGGGGACAGAAAAGGCTGATGATGGGAGGAGAGAGGCTGATGCTGGGATGAGAGAGGCTGAGGCTGGGATGAGAGAGGCTGATGCTGGGATGAGAGAGGCTGATGCTGGGATGAGAGAGGCTGATGCTGGGGACAGAGAGGCTGATGCTGGGGACAGAGAGGCTGATGCTGGGGACAGAGAGGCTGATGCTGGGGACAGAGAGGCTGATGCTGGGGACAGAGAGGCTGATGCTGGGGATGAGAGAGGCTGATGCTGGGATGAGAGAGGCTGATGCTGGGATGAGAGAGGCTGATGCTGGGATGAGAGAGGCTGATGCTGGGATGAGAGAGGCTGATGCTGGGATGAGAGAGGCTGATGCTGGGATGAGAGAGGCTGATGCTGGGGACAGAGAGGCTGATGCTGGGGACAGAGAGGCTGATGCTGGGGACAGAGAGGCTGATATTGGGGACAGAGAGGCTGATGCTGGGGACAGAGAGGCTGATGCTGGGAGGAGAGAGGCTGATGCTGGGAGGAGAGAGGCTGATGCTGGGAGGAGAGAGGCTGATGCTGGGAGGAGAGAGGCTGACGCTGCGGGCAGAGAGGCTGATGCTGGTGCAGCATGGGGGATGGAGCACGATGGGGGGTGTGCAGCATGGGGGGATGGAGCACGTTTGGGAGTGCGCAGCATGGCGCATGGAGCACGTTTGGGAGTGCGCAGCATGGGAGATGGAGCACGATGGGGGGTGCGCAGCATGGGGGATGGAGCACGATGGGGAGTGCGGAGTATGGCAGATGGAGCACGTTTGGGAGTGCGCAGCATGGCGGATGGAGCACGTTTGGGAGTGCGCAGCATGGGAGATGGAGCACGATGGGGGGTGCGCAGCATAGGGGATGGAGCACGATGGGGAGTGCGCTGCATGGGGGATGGAGCACGATGGGGAGTGCGCTGCATGGGGGATGGAGCACGATGGGAAGTGCACACCTCCCCCCCCAACACACACACACACACGCGCACTGCACAACACACCACACACACACACTGGGAACCACAAACAACTGCCCTACACAGACACCCACACACACAGACAACGCTGCACACACAAGTATACGCACATACCGCACAACACACACATTGCACAAAACATACCTCCCCCCAAAACACACCACACAAACCGCGCAACACACACACACAACGCTACAGACACACAGCGCTCCACAAACAACGCAACACACATACAATACCGCTCTCACCCCCCGTCACACCCAGAACATGTACAGCGCCCTACACAAACACTTGGTAACTACACACAACATCTATCTATCTATCTATTTATATATATATATATATATATATATATATATATATATATATAGTTAGGTCCAGAAATATTTGTACAGTGACACAAGTTTTGTTATTTTAGCTGTTTACAAAAACATGTTCAGAAATACAATTATATATATATAATATGGGCTGAAAGTGCACACTCCCAGCTGCAATATGAGAGTTTTCACATCCAAATCGGAGAAAGGGTTTAGGAATCATAGCTCTGTAATGCATAGCCTCCTCTTTTTAAAGGGACCAAAAGTAATTGGACAAAGGACTCTAAGGGCTGCAATTAACTCTGAAGGCGTCTCCCTCGTTAACCTGTAATCAATGAAGTAGTTAAAAGGTCTGGGGTTGATTACAGGTGTGTGGTTTTGCATTTGGAAGCTGTTGCTGTGACCAGACAACATGCGGTCTAAGGAACTCTCAATTGAGGTGAACCAGAACATCCTGAGGCTGAAAAAAAAGAAAAAAATCCATCAGAGAGATAGCAGACATGCTTGGAGTAGCAAAATCAACAGTCGGGTACATTCTGAGAAAAAAGGAATTGACTGGTGAGCTTGGGAACTCAAAAAGGCCTGGGCGTCCACGGATGACAACAGTGGTGGATGATCGCCGCATACTTTCTTTGGTGAAGAAGAACCCATTCCCAACATCAACTGAAGTCCAGAACACTCTCAGTGAAGTAGGTGTATCTGTCTCTAAGTCAACAGTAAAGAGAAGACTCCATGAAAGTAAATACAAAGGGTTCACATCTAGATGCAAACCATTCATCAATTCCAAAAATAGACAGGCCAGAGTTAAATTTGCTGAAAAACACCTCATGAAGCCAGCTCAGTTCTGGAAAAGTATTCTATGGACAGATGAGACAAAGATCAACCTGTACCAGAATGATGGGAAGAAAAAAGTTTGGAGAAGAAAGAGAACGGCACATGATCCAAGGCACACCACATCCTCTGTAAAACATGGTGGCAGCAACGTGATAGCATGGGCATGCATGGCTTTCAATGGCACTGGGTCACTTGTGTTTATTGATGACATAACAGCAGACAAGAGTAGCCAGATGAATTCTGAAGTGTACCGGGATATACTTTCAGCCCAGATTCAGCCAAATGCCGCAAAGTTGATCGGACGGCGCTTCATAGTACAGATGGACAATGACCCCAAACATACAGCCAAAGCTACCCAGGAGTTCATGAGTGCAAAAAAGTGGAACATTCTGCAATGGCCAAGTCAATCACCAGATCTTAACCCAATTGAGCATGCATTTCACTTGCTCAAATCCAGACTTAAGACGGAAAGACCCACAAACAAGCAAGACCTGAAGGCTGCGGCTGTAAAGGCCTGGCAAAGCATTAAGAAGGAGGAAACCTAGCCTTTGGTGATGTCCATGGGTTCCAGACTTAAGGCAGTGATTACCTCCAAAGGATTTGCAACAAAATATTGAAAATAAAAATATTTTGTTTGGGTTTGGTTTATTTGTCCAATTACTTTTGACCTCCTAAAATGTGGAGTGTTTGTAAAGAAATGTGTACAATTCCTACAATTTCTATCAGATATTTTTGTTCAAACCTTCAAATTAAACGTTACAATCTGCACTTGAATTCTGTTGTAGAGGTTTCATTTCAAATCCAATGTGGTGGCATGCAGAGCCCAACTCGCGAAAATTGTGTCACTGTCCAAATATTTCTGGACCTAACTGTATGTATGTATGTATGTATGTATGTATGTATGTATGTATGTGTATATATATATATATATATATATATATATATATATAATTATACACATACACACATATACTAGAAGGTGGCCCGATTCTATGCATCGGGAATTCTAGAATTTACGTATTGTGTAGTTCTTGTATGATTTTTGTTATATATATATATATATATATATATATATATAGATGTTGTTGTGTGTACTTACCAAGTGTTTGTGTAGGGCGCTGTACATGTTCTGGGTGTTGTCTGGGTGTGGCGGGGGGTGAGAGCGGTGTTGTATGTGTGTTGCGTTGTTTGTGGAGCGTTATGTGTGTGTGTGTGTGTGTTTGTTGCGCGGTTTGTGTGTGTGTGTTTTGGGGGGAGGTATGTTTTGTGCAATGTGTGTGTTGTGCGGTATGTGCGTATATTTATGTATGCCGCGGTGTTTGTGTGTTGGGTGTTGTGTATGTGTGTGCAGCGTTGTCTGTGTGTGTGGGTGTCTGTGTAGGGCGGTGTTTGTGGTTTCCAGTGTGTGTGTGTTGGGGGGAGGTGTGCACCTCCCATCATGCTCCATCCCCCCCATGCTGCGCACCCTCCATCGTGCTCCATCCCCCATGCTGCGCACTCCCAAACGTGGTCCATCCGCCATGCTGCGTACTCCCAAACGTGCTCCATCCGCCATGCTGCGCACCCCCATCGTGCTCCATGCGCCATACTGCGCACTCCCCATCGTGCTGCATCCCCCATGCTGCGCACTCCCAAACGTGCTCCATCCGCCATGCTGCGCACTCCCCATCGTGCTCCATCCGCCATGCTGCGCACTCCCCATCGTGCTCCATCCACCATGCTGTGCACTCCCCATCGTGCTCCATCCGCCATGCTGCGCACTCCCCATCGTGCTCCATCCCCCATGCTGCACCAGCATCAGCCTCTCTGCCCGCAGCATCAGCCTCTCTGCCCGCAGCATCAGCCTCTCTGCCCGCAGCATCAGCCTTTTCTGTCCCTAGCATCAGCCTCTCTTCTCTCAGCCTCTCTCCTCCCAGCATCAGCCTCTCTCCTCCCAGCATCAGCCTCTCTCCTCCCAGCATCAGCCTCTCTCCTCCCAGCCTACCCCAGCCTCAGCCTCCCCCAGCATCAGCCTCTCTCCTCCCAGCCTCCTCCAGCACGCCGTGCTCCTCTGCCGACACAGATCCGATCGCATACACACACGCATACACTCACACACACCCGATCGCATACACTCACACACACCCGATCGCATACACTCACACACACCCGATCGCATACACTCACACACACCCGATCGCATACACTCACACACCCGATCGCATACACTCACGCACACACACACATTGACGATATTGCACATACGCGCTCACACTCACAACATCCGGAGATACCACATGCTTCTGGCCATGTGATCCTCCGGCAGGTCCTGGAAGTTCACTGCACAGTATCGCCGCCGAGAAGCAAGCGATATCCCAGGATGTTGTGAGTGTGTGGATGCGATGTGATGTGTGTGGGAGGTGTGTGTGAGAGTGAGTGTGATCTGATGTGTGTGTGTGTGTGTGTGTGTGCGTGTGCGTGTATGTTCCGCCGCTGCAGGACCTTGATGCGCTGGTAACTATGCTACCATGGTTACCAGCGTATCCCGTCCCCCGCTCGTATGGGAGCCCACACCAGCATACGGCGGCAACCCCAGCAATGCGAGGGTATGTGTCAGCTGGGTTGGCGCCGTACGCTGATGTGGGCTCCCGGGGGTAGAGTACTCACCTAGGAGTCGTGGCTCCGTGTCGGTCGGTTCGGGGAATACGTGCGGGGGGCGGGGCCAGCGTGCATTGCGTGAGGTGGGGCGGGGCGTGGGCGAGTTGCCTGGGCGAGCTGCCAATCCGTGCGGGGGGGCGGGGCCATGGCGAGCCCAGCGGCCAATCAGCTTTGTGTCACTGTAAGGACACAATTTTTGAGACAGACAGACAGACAGACTAAGGCAATTATATATATATATATAGATACACACACAATATTATATATATATATATATGTGTGTGTGTGTGTGTGTGTGTGTGTGTGTGTGTGCGTGCGTGCGTGTGTGTGTGCGCGCGCGTGTGTGTATATATGTATATACAGTGCCTACAAGTAGTATTCGACCCCCTGCAGATTTAGCAGGTTTCATAAGATGCAAATAAGTTAGAGCCTGAAAACTTCAAACAAGAGCAGGATTTATTAACAGATGCATAAATCTTACAAACCAACAAGTTATGTTGCTCAGTTAAATTTTAATAAATTTTCAACATAAAAGTGTGGGTCAATTATTATTCAACCCCTAGGTTTAATATTTTGTGGAATAACCCTTGTTTGCAATTACAGCTAATAATCGTCTTTTATAAGACCTGATCAGGCCGGCACAGGTCTCTGGAGTTATCTTGGCCCACTCCTCCATGCAGATCTTCTCCAAGTTATCTAGGTTCTTTGGGTGTCTCATGTGGACTTTAATCTTGAGCTCCTTCCACAAGTTTTCAATTGGGTTAAGGTCAGGAGACTGACTAGGCCACTGCAACACCTTGATTTTTCCCTCTTGAACCAGCCCTTGGTTTTCTTGGCTGTGTGCTTTGGGTCGTTGTCTTGTTGGAAGATGAAATGACGACCCATCTTAGGATCCTTGATGGAGGAGCGGAGGTTCTTGGCCAAAATCTCCAGGTAGGCCGTGCTATCCATCTTCCCATGGATGGGGACCAGATGGCCAGGCCCCTTGGCTGAGAAACAGCCCCACAGCATGATGCTGCCACCACCATGCTTGACTGTAGGGATGGTTATCTTGGTCGTATGCAGTGCCATCCAGTCTCCAAACGTCACGTGTGTGGTTGGCACCAAACATCTCGATCTTGGTCTCATCAGACCAGAGAACCTTGAACCAGTCTGTCTCAGAGTCCTCCAAGTGATCATGAGCAAACTGTAGACGAGCCTTGACATGATGCTTTGAAAGTAAAGGTACCTTACGGGCTCGTCTGGAACGGAGACCACTGCGGTGGAGTACGTTACTTATGGTATTGACTGAAACCAATGTCCCCACTGCCATGAGATCTTCCCAGAGCTCCTTCCTTGTTGTCCTTGGGTTAGCCTTGACTCTTCGGACAAGCCTGGCCTCGGCACGGGAGGAAACTTTCAAAGGCTGTCCAGGCCGTGGAAGGCTAACAGTAGTTCCATAAGCCTTCCACTTCCGGATGATGTTCCCAACAGTGGAGACAGGTAGGCCCAACTCCTTGGAAAGGGTTTTGTACCCCTTGCCAGCCTTGTGACCCTCCACGATCTTGTCTCTGATGGCCTTGGAATGCTCCTTTGTCTTTCCCATGTTGACCAAGTATTAGTGCTGTTCACAAGTTTGGGGAGGGTCTTAATTAGTCAAAAAAGGCTGGAAAAAGAGATAATTAATCCAAACATGTGAAGCTCATTGTTCTTTGTGCCTGAAATACTTCTTAATACTTTAGGGGAACCAAACAGAATTCTGGTGGTTTGAGGGGTTGAATAATAAATGACCCTCTGAATAAACTTTTCACAATTTAAAAAAAAAATAAAAGAAATAACATTCTTTTTTGCTGCAGTGCATTTCACACTTCCAGGCTGATCTACAGTCCAAATGTCACAATGCCAAGTTAATTCCGAATGTGTAAACCTGCTAAATCTGCAGGGGGTTGAATACTACTTGTAGGCACTCTATCTATCTATCTATTTATATATATATATATATATATATATATATATATATATATATATATATATATAGATATATATATATATATGTATATATATATATATATATATATAGGTATATATAGATATATATATATATATATATAGGTATATATGTATATATGTATGTGTATGTATGTGTATATATGTATATATGTATGTGTATGTATGTGTATACATATATATATATATATATATATATAAAGCTGAGTGGAGGATACCGGGCACTGCCGATCCCTGTATGGCTGACAAAGCTGTGCTTTCAGGCAGGTGGAGACCTGGGTGCGTGTCCCAAAGTATAGGCGATACAAGATCCACAATGTAGAGATGAAAGGTCGCACTCCAAAGGTCGAATAAAGAATTTCTTTTTATTCCACGATCACATCAGGGGTACAGGTAGTGAGGGAGGATGAGGGTGTGCCACGTCGGACGACGGCAGCCGTTTCGCAAGTGAACTTGCTTCTACGGGTCCAGTGCATGCAAAGGTGCTGCATCCGCCCTTAAATAACAGGTGAATTGGATGCAGTATCCTTGCGTGAGTATAGTGCAAATTAAAAACATATACCAGCTGTACATATATCAGATTCACATAGAAACGTATTGCATATCAATTCCAAAATGGATTATAAATAATCAATCATTACATACATGGGTATAGTTAGAGTAAAAAATTAAATATACTGTTCGTTATAGTCTAACAAAAGACATCTCAAAAAACACTATAGAAAACAGGCTTATAGGAGAAGACCAGCATTATAGGAACACTGACAAGTCATTTTTGTCATTCAGGCCAAAAACATACATCTAAAACCGCCAAGAAAAATGCCTGGACCACAGACTCTGACTCGAGCGGGGCTGAGGATTTAGCACCCGCAAAGAAATTAAAAACACCTGCTGCTTCACGAGCTTCGACATCTGACAATCTCCCTTTAGAAGATCTACAAGGAGAGGAGGCAGACGGAGACGCAGGAATAAAGCCGACCCCAGGAAAACGCAAGAGCGTCTCCTGGAGGGACTAACATCTCCATGCCTTGAACGTGAGATTGTAGAGTCAGAGACATTCTCGGTAATAAGTACAGAAAATAATCTTTCTTGTTCAGCGAATAACATCATGCCTTATTTGCGTAAAGTATATAATCTTACCTCGTTGATATTAACACCTGATATGTTATCTGTGTTGGAAAAGGGCTTAAACTACTGTATACCAGAATCATTTGATTTGACTGATTTTCATATTGATTTATTTAAGGGCTGTAGGAAACTACATTTAAAAAAATTTTATAGCCAAAAGAAAAGTCATCTTACTTCTGAAGTAACCGATTTACAATGTGAAATAGGTCCGCTTGGTTTCTTTGGTACAAATAATGAATATACCGCTATTGAAAAAGATGCTTCTGTTCTTTTAAGTATAGCGGACCCCAGTCACATTGAACCCGGTTCTTCAGGTGTTGTAAATACCCAAATGAATCTTACATCTAGTTCTTCATTTTTCAATAAAGGGATAAAATCTACCTTTTGCCCCCCACTTACCCCTGGGAACAGCATAGACTTATTTCAGGAGCTGGTAATAAAAGATATACAAGCTCTAAAATACCCCTCTCCTCCCCAGAATCTCACTCGGGGGGAAGCCGCGGCACTAAAAATCCTGCAGTCACAAAAAGACATTATTATCCGCAGGGCGGACAAGGGGGGCGCCACTGTTCTATTAACAAAAGAAGCCTATTTGCAAGAAGCCAATAGGCAACTTCGGGACACAAGAGTATATCAGAAATTATCTAATGATCCAACTGGGTCTTTTGTTAAAAAACTCAGAAGCCTTCTACATAAATATGTAAGTTTAGGTACTATTTCCAAAAAAACTGCTGAAAAATTACTCCCTCTTTTTCCGAAAAAACCTCATTGGTATTTTCTGCCAAAGATTCATAAGAACAGTGCTACCCCCCCTGGCCGCCCCATTGTGGCAGGAATAGGTTCAGTGACAGAACCTTTATCTCACTACCTAGAATGGTTACTTAAACCACTACTGACCCGCATCCCCTCGTTCTTAAAAGACACGGGAGATCTAATTAAAATGCTTGATAACTTTCAATGGCAGAAAGGTTTCTCCCTTGCCGCTTTGGATATTGAGAGTCTGTACACCCGTATCCCACAGGATCAGGGTGTGCAGACTATCAAGAGAGTCTTGTTGAATTTTGATCAGAATCCAATCTTAGTAGACTTCATCACAGAAGCTTTAAGTTTTATTTTGCATCATAATGCATTTAAATTTGACGATCAGTGGTACTTACAATGCGGGGGTACCGCGATGGGTACCCCCGCAGCATGTACTTTTGCAAATCTTTTTTTGGCAGCATTTGAGGAAGATTTTATCTATAGTTCTAAAAATCCATATCTGAAACATATAAAAAAATATGCCAGATACATGGACGATGGCTTCTTTGTATGGGATGGTTCTGCACAGGAATTTGAGGATTTTGTGTCATATCTAAATAATAATAATTCCTACAACATGTACTTTACACATACTTTTGGCAATCAAAAATTGGATTTTCTTGATGTCACACTCAATATATCTGATGGTATTATTGACAGACAAGTATATAGAAAACCTACTGCAGTGAACACTTTGCTCCATTTTAATAGTGCGCATCCCTCCCATACAAAGAAAGCCCTTCCATATGGACAATTTTTGCGGCTAAAAAGAGTACATAATAATCCTGAGACCTTTCTGCATCAAGCATCAGACTTGAAAAAACGTTTATTAGAACGAGGATATCCCATATCAGTTATTAATTCTGCCCTCGAAAAATCTCTAAATTATGATCCAAATAATAAAAATAAAAATAAAGAATACAAAAATAAAAGTGAGAATAAGAGTAAAAATATAAATGCCACTTCGAAAAAAACAAAAATCGAAAGTTCAAATAGATGCGTTTTTAATTTTAAATTCAATTCTATGTATGATGCAATAAAATCAAGCATCAAAAAACATTGGCATTTAATTAATAAAGATAAGGATCTTTGTGAAATGGCAAACGAGGGCCCTCTGATTTCATATAGGAGATGCAAAAACATAGGAGATATCCTTGTGAATAACCGTATTATTACACCTAAACTAGGTACGTGGTTAGACCGAAATAAAATCAAAGGAAACCATAGGTGCTGCGGCTGCCCCTTTTGTGAATATCATTGTACAGGAGACATTCTTAAAATTGGTACAGAGCTATTCAAAATAAAAGATCTTATCACATGTAAGTCTAATTATCTGGTATACGTTATTTTTTGCCCTTGCCAAAAATATTATATAGGTAAAACAATTCGGCCTTTATATGTTCGATTTCGG
>NW_027442712.1:72500-85395 GCF_048569485.1 Anomaloglossus baeobatrachus
ACCTCTAGGGAGACACGGTATGGGGGTTGACGAACTGGGGAATGACTCCCTGTGTCCACCTGGTGGGTGGCTAGGGATGTCTTCCCTGGGACATTCGTGAAGGTCATCAGGTAGGGCCGGAATACCTCCCGCAGCTGGGACCTTTGGTCCAGGGATAGCTGTGGGTTGAATGCCGCCTCCTCGATAGACCCTCCATCCAGGGCCGAGGCGAGCAAGTCCACCAAGACTTCACTTTCGCCTTCCTCGGGAAGACTACACACAGGAAGGGCAAAGGCTTCCCTGTCATGATGAGCCTTCATCATGTTGACATGGAAGACCTTTTGCCTCTTCCTGGCATGGTCGATGGTGACCACGTAGTTTACGTCATTGAGGCGCTGATGCACCAGGTATGGACCCTCCTAGGCCGCCTGAAGCTTGTTCTGGGTCATTGGGACTAGGACCCCACACCTTCTGACCCACTTCGTACACCCGCTCTCGAGCGTGTTGGTCGTACCATCGCTTCTGGCTGGCCTGGGCTTGCGCCATATTCTCATGCACCATCTGGGTCATTGACTGCATTTTGTCATGGAGCCGAATGACATACTCCACAACGGACACTTCTGGGGAGTTCAGTTCCTCTTCCCACGATTCCCTTACCAGACCAAGAGGCCCCCGGACTCGTCTGCCATACAGGAGCTCGAAGGGGGAAAACCCTGTTGAGGCCTGTGGTACCTCTCTGTAGGCAAACAGCAGGTGTGAGAGATACCGCTCCCAGTCGCGTCCATGTGACTTAACCAGCATCTTAAGCATCTGCTTAAGGGTACCATTAAATCGCTCACACAAACCATTGGTTTGTGGGTGATAAGCGCTTGATATCAGATGCCGCACCTGCATTTTCTTACAGAGAGCCTCCATTAGACGAGACATGAACTGAGTCCCCTGGTTGGTAAGCATCTCCCTGGGAAATCCTACTCGGGAGAATATGGTCAAGAGGGCATCTGCCACCTTATGGGCCCTAACTGAGAACAGAGCCACTGCCTCCGGATACCGGGTAGCATAATCTACCACAGTAAGGACGAACCGTTTTCCAGAACTGCTGGGGACGGCCAGAGGCCCGACGATGTCCACAGCGACCCTCTGGAAAGGCTCTTCTATCACCGGCAAAGAGATCAGGGGAGCTTTGGGAGCAGGCCCTGACTTTCCCACTCTTTGACATGTGATACAGGAGCGGCAGTAGTTGGCAACATCTGCCCCCATTTTGGGCCAATAGAAGTGGTGAGACAGCCGGGCCTTGATTTTGCTGACCCCCAAGTGTCCGGCGAGTGGGATCTCATGGGCAATCCGCAGCAACTCACTCCTAAAGCGGTGAGGCACCACCAGCTGTCTTTCCTTCAGCCACTCTTGTTGGGGGTTACAGGGAATTGTCTCCCGGTACAACTTTCCCCTGTCCCAGAATACCCTCTCCTTAACGGTCTCGGAGGAGGGCTTCTCTGCGAGGTCCCTTAACATCTCTAGACTGGCATCTGTTCGTAGAGCCACCTGGAACTCTTGGTTAGAGGCAACCAAAAGGGACGTTAAGGTTCCAACCTCACCGGGACCCTCTGGGACCTGCTCTGGGTCCGTAACCAGTTCCGTTATCCCTCTGGGTGAAGAGGTATCAGAAGGAAAGGTTTCATTTGCGTTCTGGGCACTCTGACTGCGGGTGACAGCATCGATGAAGGCTGTCTCCCCGGGGAATAACCACTCTTCCCCATCAGCCTGACAGGTACTACTGGCTGTGTCACTGTCCACTGTGACACTGCTCAGCTGCATTTGACCACTGTCCTCGTGGTTCTCATGTCTGCCTCCATCTCGGTCAGCACATACACTTGCTACCTTGGGGTCGTCCTCAGCCACGTCACCCTGCTGCGTGGCATGGCTGAGTTCCCCTGTACAAATCTCCACTTTATTACCATGCACAACATTTGTAATTACGTTCTGGGTATCCGCATTCGGGTCGACTTATCAACAACATTTGCATCACATGATTTAACAACATTTGTATCACATGACTTTTTGGATTCGGGAGGATCATCAGGGAGAAATTGTGAAACTAATCGCCCCAGATCAGTCCCCAATAAAACATTGGTTGGTAGATGTTCATCCACCCCCACTTCCCTCCACCCTCTCCCAGCTCCCCAGTCGAGGGGAATCAGGGCCATTGGGAAGGATTGGTGGACACCCCCCGCCAAGGCGACAGTCAGGAGTTTTCCCGGGATAACGTTTTCAGGGGGTACCAGTTCGGGGCGGACCAGTGTTCTGTCGGACCCAGTGTCCTTGAGCCTCACAGTGGGGGTTCTGCCTACGGTGACGGGGTGTAGGTTTTCGCAGGCCCTACCACCCGCCTTCCTTGCCAAAAGGACAGTTCCAGTAGGCCCTTGGGCCTTGGATGTGGGGTTCCTCTTCTGCCTCTCTGGGCAAACGGAGCTGAGGTGTCCAGGCTGGTTGCAGGAAAAACACCTGCGAGTGTCAGAGGTGGGCCGGGCACTGGTGGATGACACAGGACCTACGGGAGGTCGGCTGGTAGGGGTAGGGGTGGATGTAGTTGTCATCTTACCCCCTTTCCAGCTGGTGGTGGATGACTTCCGCACCCCCGATGCACGGTTGGCCACATAGGCGTCGGCAATCTGGGCTGCTTTTGAGGCCTCCTTGGGCTCTCGGTCCATAACAAACTGTCGAACCTCCACAGGACAGACATGTAGGAGTTGGTCCTTCACCATGAGGTTCTTTAACTCCTCAAAGGTTGTAACGGACAGTCCTTGGATCCACTGGTCAAAGGTGGTCTGGAGCCCACCCTCCAAATTGCTGTAGCTGTCATGAGGTCCGAGCTGGAGGGTCCGGAATTTTTTTCGGTACACCTCTGGAGTCAGCTGATACTTCCGTATTAGGGCCTGCTTTATGGCCCCATAGTCTCCACTCTGCTCTTGAAGGAGACTGGCAAACGCGTCCAGGGCCTTGCCTCGCAGCCCTGGGGTTAAGTATCATGCCCAGTGTGCTGAGGGCAACTGGTACTGCAAGCAAGTCTTTTCAAATCCCCTCAGAAAGGTGTCCAAATCCCCGTCCTTTTCCATCACAGGAAAGTGCTCTGGTCGGGGCATAAAGCTGCTGGCATTATTGGACTCACCGTTTAGTGAGGAAGATGTCTGCTGCTGGGCTTTGAGGATATTCAATTCATGGTCTCTCTGGGCTTGGCACATGGCTCTCTCAGCCTCTCGATATTGCTGAATGAGGTTCAGCCGTCCCTGCCGGTCATCTGCAGCGAACTGTTGTAGGGCCATCTTCAGGAAAGAGTCCATGTTGCCCCGGTCACTGCTCTGGCTTGCAGTTGATGGTGGGGACTCTGCAGAAGCACTATCCTGGGCTTGGCTTGCCTCCTCTTCTCCAGCACCGGGGAAACAGACATGCTCTGCGTCCCATTGTAAAAGTTCTTTAATTAGGTCTTGCCTCGTTTTGCCATGGCCATCAATCAACTTGGATCTGCAGAGTGCAGCAAGAACCCCCTTCTTCTGCTGATTGTACCAGGCATCTGACACAGCATCCATAATTGCCAAATAAAAGATAGGATAGAAAACAAGAGAGAAGGGGAAGGGGTAACTGCTACACGTACAGTATTGTTCCAGGTATATTTAAACACTGAGTTCGATCCTCAAAACTTTTGTACGTTTTTAGTGAAAGGGATGATTGCTCAAACCAGATCACTAATGCTTTATATATCCCACCGCTGCCACCAATTTGTCACGATGAGTAAAAAGCTGTAGAGAAGAAGCGCAATAGGGTTTTACCCCAATAACACACAGGGTAGAGAAAGGGAGCAGTAATACTCACCAAGTGAAGTTGTGAAAGTCACAACTACTATGCAGGCATGGAAAGTTTTGATCAAGGCAGCAGCAACCCAGACTGCAGATAACAACAGAGAACAATAGAGGAAAATAGGGTTTTTTTGAGCCGCGCCAATGATCACTTCTCAGGTATTCAGATTAATGGATCTTTATTTTGCACAGGTCTACGCGTTTCTGGAGTCTCAGCTCCCTTCCTCAGGACCATCAGGCATAAAAACACATCAAATCTACCATAATGGAGACTAACACAGTATAAATACATTTGATGACATCACAAGACCGCCCCTGACAAAAAAAAAAAAAAGGCGGGAAAGGGTGCATTGCAGTGAAGCATGATGCAATACAAGTACCGTATTTTTCGGACCATAAGACGCACTTTTTCCCCCCAAATGTTGGGGGAAAGTGGGGGGTGCGTCTTATGGTCTGACTATAAGGCTGCGGGGAATGAGGGTGCCGCGGTGCAGCGGGTCATCGGCGGCACGAGCAGGCTGTAACAGCCTGCCGTGACCACGTGGGCCCGCTCATTACATATGCACGCCCATCCTCCCGCCCATCATCTCTCAGCGAAACCGGCGCTGACAGGTGGGCGGGGTGATAGGCGGGGGGGGGTGCGTGCATAATTAGCAGCCGGCCGTGATCACCCATGGCAACTACAGCCTGGAGTGATCATGTGCGGCTGTATTCACTGCCCCCCGTGCATCATTATCAGCACGGGGTGCAGTGAATCAGTGTACTCACCCGTCACCGTGTGTGGAGCCGCCCCCCTGCAGCATCGCGTCTTCCTGTCTGTGCCGGCGGTCAGCTGATCTGGACACTAGCGGCGCGCACCGCGATGACGTCATCGCTGTGCGCGCCGCTAGTATCCACCAGAATCGATCAGCTTACCGCCGGCACAGACAGGAAGACGCGATGCTGCAGACACCGGTGACGGCTCCACACAGCGGCGCTGCAGCTGAGACAGAGATCGGTGCTTCAGGGAGTGAGGGAGGGTAAGTATAAACGTTTATTTTTTTTTTCCTGTGCCACAGGATACACGCCATTTACCAGGATGGATGGGGGCATTTCATGAGCAGGATGGATGGGGGCATTTCATGAGCAGGATGGATGGGAGCATTTCATGAGCAGGATGGATGGGGGCATTTCATGAGCAGGATGGATGGGGGCATATCTTGAGCAGGATGGATGGGGGCATATCATGAGCAGGATGGATGGGGGCATATCATGAGCAGGATGGATGGGGGCATACCATGAGCAGGATGGATGGGGGCATATCATGAGCAGGATGGATGGGGGCATATCATGAGCAGGATGGATGGGGGCATATCATGAGCAGGATGGATGGGGGCATAACATGAGCAGGATGGATGGGGGTATATCATGAGCAGGATGGATGGGGGTATATCATGAGCAGGATGGATGGGGGGTATATGAGCAGGATCATATACAAGGCAGGAGGATCCTTATCAGAATGGGGTACCTTAGTAGAGAATTTGGGGACATTACCCCCATAACAGTGTCAGCAGCAGATTCTCGCCCCATAACAGTGTGTCATGACCATATTTTTTGGTTAAAATTTTATTTCCCTATTTTCCTCCTCTAAAACCAGGGTGCGTCTTATGGTCAGGTGCGTCTTATAGTCCGAAAAATACGGTAACTTCATGAAGGATGTGAAAAATAAAATCAATTATAGTGGCGATAACACATCTCAGATCGTGAAATAATGAAATTACTCAAAACCTAAAAAAACCAAAAATAACAGATCTATGTGTGATCATGATTATCTCAAAAAATATACATATGTATGTATGTGCAGGGAGGACATGAAATGAGCCTAGAACTCACTTAGACATGTCAGTGCTGGAAAACCCAGGAATGTAGGATAGATCGATGAGAGCATGAGACCACACATCCAACAAGGCAATTACTGTTTCTGGGTGATGGAAGAAAAGAAACAGTCAAAATGCCCTGAATCCGTGAAAAAAAAAAAAATATATATAAGAGAAAAAAAAATCCATAGCCTAGGTTCCAGATGGAAAAAAAGTTCAAGGATCAAGGAACCGCTTAGGAACATGATGTAGTGAGTGAGTTCAAGAAAGTTCAGGAGCGTGGGGAAAAAAAAAAAAAAAAAAAAAAAACACAAAACCTTCCACATGCGCAAAAAGCAAGTGCCAGAACCAGAAGGTGAAATGAGTGCAGGACCGTGAGAAGAAAAATTACGGCGCTAGCGCTGAGAGCCAGGGAGCAAGTGGATAGCATTTGAATAAGAGTGAATGGAGTAAGACATGTAGCAAAACAACAATAAATGTGCACTAATCAGACCTGAATAGACTAGATCATGTATAATAGCCGGAGGAAATATATATATATATATATATATATATCTCTATCTATATCTATATATATATGAGAGGACACCTAAAGAAAGAGCAAGGAAGCTCCTGCAGAGTGTCAGATCAAATAATGTATATTAAAATATAGGATTAGTGTGGATAGAAAAGCGGAGACTAGGAACCAGAAAAACCATATGTCCCAAGTGCAAGACTGCAAACCATCGTGGTGAGCTACCAGTGATGCCGGGGATCAAACAGATGTACCTCTACTACAAAAAATTGTAGGAGAGAAAACAACGGAGTGTAAAAAATGTGATAATAAAGGGTGGGTGATGCAATCACCGTATAGTATGTCTGCTAATGATGCAATAAAAGTGAAAATATATATATAAATATATACATACATATTAAATTTTAGAAGAGCGCCCCCAAGTAGGAAGGGGAAGGAAAAAAAAAAAATATTTAAATAAAAAAAAATTATTTATTTATATATATATATATATATATAATATATATATATATGTAAGTGTGTTCGAGGCAATTATTGCTAATAAAAAACCAGATATGAATCTGTGTCCCAAAAAAAACTTATACAGTGCCTACAAGTAGTATTCAACCCCCTGCAGATTTAGCATGTTTGATAAGATGCAAATAAGTTACAGCCTGCAAACTTCAAACAAGAGCAGGATTTATTAACAGATGCATAAATCTTACAAACCAACAAGTTATGTTGCGCAGTTAAATTTTAATACATTTTCAACATAAAAGTGTGGGTCAATTATTATTCAACCCCTAGGTTTAATACTTTGTGGAATAACCCTTGTTTGCAATTACAGCTAATAATCGTCTTTTATAAGACCTGATCAGGCCGGCACAGGTCTCTGGAGTTATCTTGGCCCATTCCTCCATGCAGATCTTCTCCAAGTTATCTAGGTTCTTTGGGTGTCTCATGTGGACTTTAATCTTGAGCTCCTTCCACAAGTTTTCAATTGGGTTAAGGTCAGGAGACTGACTAGGCCACTGCAACACCTTGATTTTTTTCCCTCTTGAACCAGGCCTTGGTTTTCTTGGCTGTGTGCTTTGGGTCGTTGTCTTGTTGGAAGATGAAATGACGACCCATCTTAAGATCCTTGATGGAGGAGCGGAGGTTCTTGGCCAAAATCTCCAGGTAGGCCGTGCTATCCATCTTCCCATGGATGCGGACTAGATGGCCAGGCCCCTTGGCTGAGAAACAGCCCCATAGCATGATGCTGCCACCACCATGCTTGACTGTAGGGATGGTATTCTTGGGGTCATATGCAGTGCCATCCAGTCTCCAAATGTCACGTGTGTGGTTGGCACCAAAGATCTCGATCTTGGTCTCATCAGACCAGAGAACCTTGAACCAGTCTGTCTCAGAGTCCTCCAAGTGATCATGAGCAAACTGTAGACGAGCCTTGACATGACGCTTTGAAAGGAAAGGTACCTTACGGGCTCGTCTGGAACCGAGACCATTGCGGTGGAGTATGTTACTTATGGTATTGACTGAAACCAATGTCCCCACTGCCATGAGCTCCTTCCTTGTTGTCCTTGGGTTAGCCTTGACTCTTCGGACAAGCCTGGCCTCGGCACGGGTGGAAACTTTCAAAGGCTGTCCAGGCCGTGGAAGGCTAACAGTAGTTCCATAAGCCTTCCACTTCCGGATGATGCTCCCAACAGTGGAGACAGGTAGGCCCAACTCCCTGGAAAGGGTTTTGTACCCCTTGCCAGCCTTGTGACCCTCCACGATCTTGTCTCTGATGGCCTTGGAATGCTCCTTTGTCTTTCCCATGTTGACCAAGTATGAGTGCTGTTCACAAGTTTGGGGAGGGTCTTAATTAGTCAGAAAAGGCTGGAAAAAGAGATAATTAATCCAAACATGTGAAGCTCATTGTTCTTTGTGCCTGAAATACTTCTTAATACTTTAGGGGAACCAAACAGAATTCTTGTGGTTTGAGGGGTTGAATAATAAATGACCCTCTGAATAAACTTTTCACAATTTAAAAAAAAAATAAAAAAAAATAACATTCTTTTTTGCTGCAGTGCATTTCACACTTCCAGGCTGATCTACAGTCCAAATTTCACAATGCCAAGTTAATTCCGAATGTGTAAACCTGCTAAATCTGCAGGGGGTTGAATACTACTTGTAGGCACTGTAGATATGATGCATGATGATAATAAAAGCATAAAATAGACCTGGCATAAAACATAGCTAAAAACCTATAAAGGATACACAAAATGAAACTATACACCATGTTACAAGAATTAATAAAAACATAAAAAATAAAAAATATAATGTAAAAAGCACTTAGGCACTAAAAACATATATGAATATAAATATAAAATAAATATATAAACAAACAACCCGATGGTATTTAATAAAATAGATCCGTGACCTCATTGAGGCCACGAGGTTTTAACGTATTGAGTTTATAAATCCAATATGTTTCTTTCTTATTAAGAACCTCTATCCGATTAGATATGTATGGGGGTATATATTCTATAGAGGAGGACTCTGTGACTATGAGAAAATTTTTTAACGTCTTGAGGATCTACTCAAAGAGGAATTACGTTTTGGGCTAGATGCCCGTTTCCTGACTATTTACATGGAAGAGAAATTGTGCCCTAGGGGCCTCAGAATTAAGCATGACTCACCTTTTCCTGCTGATCCGGTTTTCACGATTGAATGGGACAATATATTACGTGAGTGCATGCAAGGCATGCTACAATGTTTGTATAAAAAGAGATTGACTATTGCTAATGATGCTTCTACTAGTATTGCGGAGCTTCACAAGGAGCTTAATAAGTATGATCTACACCCGGAGTTTAAAATTTTAAACTCAGACATAAACAGTAAAATGATACAATTAGAGCAGGACACCATTTTCCGCAAATCCAAAAAACTGCAGCGGGATAGATCTGACTTGGTCTCTGATAAGGCTCAAATCCCTAGAACCACTGAGAGGCCTAGAGACTCTACCTTCTGTAGACCCAGATCTAATAGCAGAAACTTTTTTTAATAGTAGATTTCATAAAAGGAGCTCCAACTCTTACCAGGAAGGAGGCTACTAATTCTAACTTTGACCCCCCTGAAAAATCCCCTGTTCCTCCAGCTCAGATTGTCTCTCAGCCTCGAGAAGCCCCTATCATCACTCCGACTGATGAGGTGTTTTGTGTTGCATCTGATATTGAATCTTCTGTCACGATTATACCTATCACTGAAAATAAAGATAGCGCACATGAGAAGCACCCGTGGGACAAAGTTTGTTACAGCGTATTATAAACTGCTCACCTGATTAGGTTGTGCGCCCTCGCACAACCTCGGAGATGTCATATAATTCCTCTGGAGGATGGTGGGTTATCTCGGCTGGTGTTATCCGATGTTAGGCTGAGTAAACCTGGGGAGATGACCGCTCCTGGTTCCTAGTTCTAACCTGACCTGATGATGGCAAGTTTATCTTGCTGAAACGCGTTGTGATAACAAGAGCTTTATTTTAATCTAATTGTCACAAATAAAGCATAATTATTCACAAAGAATCTGAGATAATAGATCTATTAGCGCTCAAAGGACCGGTTTTATCTATCTTCTACACGATTATACCTATGGAAGTGGTCCTCACTGAAAAGCCCCCTGAAGCTAGTATGGCCACAAGAATAACTCCAGATTTTGAGGAGACTAAGAGACAATTGGAATCTCTGAGATCACAAATTGAAAAAATCCGCCAAAATAGAGATCTGACATTAGGATTGGAGGTCAATAATACCAGTCCCACCACTGAAATATGTCCGGATGACGATTTCATTGATTTATTGGAGCTATCTGTACACGAGGAATACATTCCTCTTCCTGCTTCGTCAGAGTCCGAGGAGGTAAATAAGTCCCCATCACCTCCGGATGTAACCACTGTCGTCCCTAAAAAAAAGTATGATTACCATTGACAATACCCTTAAAGGAGATTCAGGTGTTCCTTTTTTGCCCATGGCCAGGAAGACACAGGTTCATATTACCAAGTTCCTCACCCCCAGGGGGGAAAAACGAAAAAATGTTTTAGGGGAACAAGAGCAGGATGCAGGGTCCAGCAAAAAAGAGAGAAGAGGTGCAAACTAAGGAAAGAGACTGCAGGCATCTTTTAACCTATCCAGTCATATTTTATCTGCGAGTGAGAGCAGTGTTTTAAAAAAGGGTCTTTCCTTTTGCCCTGCTAGGTCTTTCAATGACTTTGAATTGTACCTAGATTTTCAAAGGTTCATAAGAAAGTTAACCCTGACCCGACACTTTCAAATTAATAAATTCGCTCCCAGTAATGAGGTTGTGACATCTGATAATAACTTTTTTCATACAAATTTCAAACTAAAGTCCAATTTCTATCCCCTACATAGCACAGGACATCACATAAAGACCTTTAGTGACCTATTGTTAGAGGATTTTAAAAGACTTCTGACCAACAAAAATCATCCCAGGTTTAATATGACTAGGGAAGAAAATGAGGCTCTTTTAACTCTAAAAAACAACCCCAACTTGATCATCTGAAATGCTGACAAGGGTGGGGGGGTATTGTTCTGCAAGACAAAGATATCTATATTCAGGAAGCCTGGAGGATGCTCTCTAATTATCTACACTATGAGATAGTAGATACCACACTATACCATCTTGCCATCTCAGAATATCGTATTCTGATCCAGGGGGCTGCTGAGTCAGGGGTCCTCAATAAGGATGAGAGGAAATTTCTCGACATCAAGAATCCCAAATTAACTACCACCTTCCCAAAATACATAAGGGTCTCTCAAACCCCCCCGGAAGACCCATCATTTCTGGGATTGGGTCTCTAACTGAAAATTTGGCAGCCTATGTCGATCATATCATGAGGGTACACGTTACCAACCTCAAGAGCTATTTAAGGGACTCCACGCATCTCATTAATATCCTGAAAGACATTGTATGGAGAGATTCCTTTATCTTTATCACTTTAGATATTGCCTCACTATATACGAATATCTCACATGTGTTAGGTCTGGAATGTTTTAAACAATATCTGGAGATTGATGATCGGCTACCAATATTACAAAAAAACTTCATTCTTGAGGGTATGGGGTTTATTTTAAACAATAATTTATTCACTTTCCAGGAGGTTTTATATCGTCAATGCTGTGGTGTTGCCATGGGCTCGAAGGTAGCACCTACTTTTGCAAATTTGGTGATGGGGTTGTTTGAATTACAATTCATTTATTCCTCTGAATTATTCAAGCATGTCATTGTGTATAAGAGATACATCGATGACTTATTCATTATTTGGGATGATGTTGACAGCAACTATTCCTCCTTTTTGGGGGGTATAGAAAAGAACAATTGGGGCTTAAATTTTTCACCCACTGTGGCTGATTTATCTATTGACTTCCTGGACCTAACCATCACGCACTCGAATGGTATCATCCACACTGAAACCTTTTTTAAGAAAGTGGACAGCAATGGGTACATTGATTTCTCTAGTAACCACTATGACAAATGGTTGTTGAATGTACCAAGAAACCAGTTTCAGAGGATCAGGAAAAACTGCACATTAGACAAGGATTTTGAGGATCAGGCCTCAATCCTAAAAGAGAGATTTTTGGATAAAAATTATCCCCTTACTACTATCAAGAGGGCATATCAGGCTACTAGAGGTTTGAAACAAATTGATCTTACCACTGAAAAAAACGTTGACACCCCTGCTGATTGAGGTTGACTCCAAGAATAAGTTCTCTGCCCACTTTTTGACTACCTTCAGCTGTGATGGGGACACTATCAAAAGCATCTTAAGGAAACATTGGAACATACTCCACACTGATCCATATTTGAAAGAGGTTCTACCTACCCACCCAGGGATCACGTACCGAAGGGCCTCTAGCCTAAAAAACCAATTGGCCCCCAGCAGGCTTAGGGACTTTTCTATTCCCTCCATTACGAACAAACCTATGGGTTCCTATAAATGCTTTGCTAAAAATTACCTATGTTGTAAAACTATTCAGCATGAGAGGGTCAGTTTCGGCTTGGCCCCAGGTGGGGGGGATTTTTTTATAAAAGGACATCTCACTTGTCAATCCGATTTTGTCATTTACCTGATAGAATGTGATTGTGATAAGCGTTATATTGGGAGAACTACTCAGGCACTAAATAATAGAATTAACTCCCACAGACACAACATTAAAGTGGGTTTTATGCTTCATGCACTATCCCGACATACTACTCTATATCATGACAAAAAAATCAAACTAAAGGTCACCCCTATAGAATATATACCCCCATACATATCTAATCGGATAGAGGTTCTTAATAAGAAAGAAACATATTGGATTTATAAACTCAATACGTTAAAACCTCGTGGCCTCAATGAGGTCACGGATCTATTTTATTAAATACCATCGGGTTGTTTGTTTATATATTTATTTTATATTTATATTCATATATGTTTTTAGTGCCTAAGTGCTTTTTACATTATATTTTTTATTTTTTATGTTTGTATTAATTCTTGTAACATGGTGTATAGTTTCATTTTGTGTATCCTTTATAGGTTTTTAGGTATGTTTTATGCCAGGTCTATTTTATGCTTCTATTATCATCATGCATCATATCTCTAAGTTTTTTTTGGGACACAGATTCATATCTGTTTTTTTCTTAGCAATAATTGCCTCGAACACACAACTTTATATATA